>NW_004955469.1:4387215-4410228 GCF_000276665.1 Chinchilla lanigera | reverse complement strand
AAAAAAAAGGAAAGAACAACTGGGATGGGAGAAAGCAGAAAAGAAGCAAGGGAAAAAAGATATGTATATATACACAAGACAGCTAAGACAATTGTACTATTAATTTCTATTAGTTCATTGCAAGGAACCATGAGTGCTTTTACTATTTGACCAATTTTGTGTGCCTGTACCTGGCAATCTGAGAGACTATTTAGAACATAGCAACATGCACTATAATAACCAATGTTAATTTCCTATCATCTTGTTTTGAAATTCTGTCTTGTTTTTATTGTGTTTGTCTCTCAATAATAAAAATAAATAAAATACATTTTTTTAAAAATCTGAAGTGAAAATGGTGTCTCTTTTCCCATCAACTCCTTCCTGGTATTCCCCGCTCATATGAGGGTGTTCCTTAGTGTTCCTTAATGTCTGAGTGCGCAGACATTACACCTAACAGGAGAAATGAAAATAGAAAGTAGATTGAGGATAAACCAAATGAATGTAAGGATTCCTGGGGACAGATGCTGGAAAATCCAGAACAATGAAGGAAACAGCTCCCATTTGCATCTCCTGCTAGCTGAGGAGCCACCAAAAGTTACTAGATGTTCCTAACTTTCCAATTCTCAGTTTCTTCTTCAGTACAAGGAGAACAACAATGTGATCATCTATTCCTGAGTTCTAGCACAGTGGCATACAAAGAAAAGTCAAAACTAGTCTCATAATAAAAGAAAATTTGATTGTAGAATTTGAGGTATCAGAGAATTCCCCATTTTGAATCCTCTCCAGCCACTCCACTCATTCTTTCGGAGACAGGGCTTCTAGGAGGGAAACTTTGCAAGGCAGGGCAGAAGCAAGGGGCACAAGCTCTCAGTTAGGGTTCAGGTATTCTGTGGTTTAGTTCTCACAGTGAATAAACCCCTGTAAAAGCCAACAGCGTGATGGCTTTGGCCACAGTGCTTGCCCTTTTTGGTCCATGTGGCCCATCTGAATGAGAGAGAGAGCAGGCTTTTATCTTGCCCAGGGCTCCCATGAGTTACCATGTCTTCTGCTGCTCCCCACCTGTGTGCTAGGGACATCATCTCCCACATAGTTCTGGGTCTGCATTTTCCTTCTTGGCTTCCAGGAAGACACAGGAGAACATTCATCTTCAAAACTCGATGCTAACTGTTTCTATGATTATCTGAATACTGAGTCCTGAAGTCTAAATTTTCCCAAGCAAGGAAAAGACAGAAGCCCAGAGAAATCTGCTATAGCCTTATAGACAAAGCTAGAGGTATCATTCTGAATTGAAAAGAATACAGTCCAATTTATTCCCATCTCTAGAATAGCATCAATTAAAGCATATTTCGGGGGCTGGGGATTTAGCTCAGCGGCAAAAGCGCCTGCCTGGCAAGCGCAAGGTCGTGAGTTCGGTTCCCGGTACCAGATAAAAACCAAAAAAAAAGAAAAAAAGCATATTTCATTTCATATATTTCACTATCAAAAACACAAGCTTCTTTGACTGACTAGTTTCATTCCCGAGGTGAAAATGTGGGGATAAGAATATGACTATGTGGTCACAATCCCAACAATTTCCATATCATGCAGAATTACATCAGAAGAGAAGCACTGTACCTCTTGGTGTACTGGAAATCTTTTTCTGGATATTCATCTGTGCAGACTTCCTTTTATTTTGTAACAGCAAGCTGAGGCTTGACTTTGAGAAACTGAAATATTAATGGAAACTAGGAGGGAGAGAAGTAACAGCTTTGGAGTCAGAACTCTGAACATTTGTTCAGATTCAAAACTGGATTTTCCACTTCCCAGCCATTGTTTCTTAACAA
This sequence comes from Chinchilla lanigera, assembly GCF_000276665.1. Classification (NCBI taxonomy): domain Eukaryota; kingdom Metazoa; phylum Chordata; class Mammalia; order Rodentia; family Chinchillidae; genus Chinchilla; species Chinchilla lanigera. Next base: position 4,408,426 of record NW_004955469.1, on the reverse strand, counting down.
TGCTGTTTATGAAGTTCCTCTTTGTAGTATCTCCCTCTTATGGATTGATGAGAAGTACAAATGAATACTGTAGGAGTAATATATTATGAGCATGACTTTATGCTTAATTCATTATCAACTTGAAGGTCTGATGACTTCATTGCAAGCCCAAGACAATGACAGCTTTAAGGAAGTCATAGAAAAGATGTTGCATTAATAATTAGATGAGTTTGACAATTAACAAGGGGACAGTGGCTTAAACAATGTTGATATTTAAGGTCTCATTTATAAAGTAGTCCACTGGTAATATTCTAGGATTTTAGGTTCAGTAGCATACTGATGACAACCAAGGACTTGGAGTTCTCCCACTTTTTTTGCTCATGTATATTTAAATACTATTTTTTGTTCCATGTATGATTGCTGTTACAACTTCAGGCTGAATGCAGCAAGTGAAGATAAAATTCTCTTTAAGCAAAACTTTCCTAGGGACAGAACTCCACCACTCACCCCTAAGATTTTACCTTATGTCTTATTGCCAGGTAGGAGTTATGCAGCCACTCAAAACTGAGCAAATCCAGAAAGCAAAGCTGTGTTAATGAGAAGTAGATCACATGGTTCATTCTCTGAAACTGAGCACATTGTTATCTGAACAACATATAGGAAAAGACAAAGAAAGGTGGGTAAGGCAGTTTGTAAATGCAGTGTCTACTCACAAGGATTTAGTTTGGGGGTAGACTCATAGTGCCTGGAAGGCAGGTATTTTAGTAACCCTAAGAGCATAGTACTCGATGCTGGACATGGTCAGTGTGTGCCATGTGATTAACACTGGCGTATGATGCACTATGTTTGTGGAAAAGGCGTTGTAATTGTCATTCATGGCCAAGGTTACTTCTGTGTGGCATGGAGAAATACCTACCATGAAATAAATGCTTTTAATAATCGTGTTGCAAATGCAATGAGCAGCTTGTCTCGGAGGATTTCACAAAGAACTTTGGGCTTGATTTGCTTGGTTAAGTTTTACAGTAAACTTTCTTAATTAAATTCATTACTTGTTTCACCTAAACTTCATTTTGGCTTTGTACATTACCACATACATTTCAAACCAGAAATCATTCCCAATTTAGATGTGTGGAAAGAGTTTTTATATTTTACAAACATGAACATTCTTTCAGTTCTAACAAAGTGTGTTTATTTTATAAACAAAAGTAATGCATCTGTTTTGGAATGCTTTTATTTAAATCCCTGGTGATTTATTGGGCACTGTACTTTGGCTCCTCATGTGCATTTATCTGCCCCCTTTTAAAACCCCAAGTTCATTCCTGAGCAAATCTGCACTCCACAAGCTTGTGAATCAGCATCTTTCAGCTTTGGTATTATCTCTACTGAGGGAGGGTGGTCTATTTAGTTTTTGTTTGCTTTTATTATTCCCTTTGAATCTCTAGGTGGTTATTGCATTCCTGTATCATTTTGAAATTTATAGTCTATTTAATAGCATTTTTATTTTTTATGATTATGTCAGTCTTAGCCAGAAGAGGGTCTTGGGGAATACGTTTTGAGTTTCTTTCAATAGCAACCACATCTAGGAATCACCTAACTGAATTATGAGTTTTATTTTTTTACCAGAGGGAGCTATGAAATAGAAATGATTTTAGATGTAGATTATAATAATAATTTGGAGCATCTTTATGATCTGTGAGTTTCATATCACTCTCATGCCTGGCACTCTCTTTGATTATTACTGTTCTAATAGAGCACTGCAGAACTTGTATCCATATCCAATAACACACTCTCCCTCACAGAAAGGTGCAAGGGAGCAAGGGGATGCTTAACACTGAATTGTTCACCAAAATGTCAAGAATAGTTGGTCCACACTATCCCAAAGGGCAGCAGAACAAATGGCTGTTTCTTCCTTAAAGATTATGTGCTCACAAGGACTGAAGCATGAAACTGTCATTAATAGAGAATTTTTGGAAGACAATTTATTGGAAGCATGAAGGAATACTTCAGGGAATCCAAAAGCACAATGTGCCTTTATGTAGGACCAGACCAAGGAGCTAAAGGTTATCAGGAAGCCAGAGGTCCTCCTGCCTGTCCCACTGGCACTCAGCTCTGATGAGGTACATCACTAATCAGGCTGGATGCAGACATGTGATGCGGAATGAGAGGGGTCATGATTAAAGGCAGTGTGATGGAGAGCAAGCCAGGTCCTGGAGCCCCTTCCTAAGGCCTTCTGTGGCATGACTGACTTAATTATCTCAGTGAGAGAGGAAACTGAGTAGGGAGAATTAGGTCTCTGTTTCCAGTCAGATAAAATGGTAAATAAGAAGCAGGTAATAGAGGGCAAACTCCTGACTTGGCCCCACTGCCTGGCTTCCAAATAGAGTTTGGCTCTTTCTCTCATCTTTTCCAACCCACTTTTTCCACTTTGCTGTTTCAGCCTGCACCACACTGCCGCTCCCCTAATAGTAGACATTTTCCCAGTTCAAATGTCTGACAGAGATTGACTAGATTCTCTATGTTCCAATTCCAAGTTCCTGGGAGACACAATCTATTTGGTCAAAGTGGGTCGGTAGTTCAATCTGCCATGGTGAAGGAGATGGGGTTATCCTGCTCTGACCCTGCTGCCTTGTTTTACCAAGGATAGTCAAGGACAATTCTCACAGAGTGCACACGGCCACAGCAATCCCCCACAAAAGCTGTCTATTAGAATGTGGAACTGGTAATATAAATGTTCACATCTGAAGAGCTCATTCACACCATCCCCTCTTCTTCTCCACATATCTTCAATCATTAATTTTAAATCAATGTAATTTATATTTCCCCAAGAGTAATTTCTGACAAGATGAATTGTGATATATGTTACTTGTAGAGTTCATTTTATTTCTTCTGCCTTTTTGCTTCCATTGCCCTTCAGATAAGAGTGAATTCACACGCTAAATAAATGTAAGGAAGCTTTAGCTGTCCAAAGTTTTCCTCAAAGATAAGAACTAAAATTAATAAGATTGTTTAATTCTTACAACCACTCTGGGAGGGAAAGGCTTACTTTTGTCATTTTAATGATGATGAAACTTAAGCAGAAGACTGTAAATTAATGTCCCAGATCACAGAGTCACAGAATCCAAACCAAACCCAGTTTGAATGAGGAGCCTGAACTTTAAATATTACATCACACTAACTGAATAGCCACCTGTGGGTCTGCTTTTCTCATGTAAGTCAGTACTTGTAGGGTGACTTCCTCTGAAAATACCATACCCAGCCTGGACATGCAAGGCCCCTCCCAGTCTTTGGTCTCCTTGTTAATAATTGCCAACTCTTGGAAGAATGGTGATCCATGACCCTCATAACTTTATAGACTCTGGTAGTGGTTGACCTTTCTTTGAATTTATAAGAACTGGAAGAAAGTGTGCCTTTATGGATGAAACCACGGTTAGAAGTTGGGCCGTCTAGACTGGCAAGCTAAATATTCTCTGTCAAAGCACTCTAAATTTCATTTGGAAACCTTGAGCGATGCTGCCTACCTTTTCATTTTGTAAGGTTAAATGAGGACTGCACATTTGAGCTGCTAATGTTAGAGGGTGCTCAGTGAGGTGCTTGCTCTCCATGTCTTCTCCCCTCCACTGCTTTCCTCTCCTTCTACTATTTAACACTCCTGCTCTCACTGACCTTCATATTTGCTCTCTTCTGCAACTTCTGATGTGATTCTATGGCTTTCCAACCTGCTGCCTTGCATATGTTTTTGATGTCAAATACCTTTTTAGGTTTTGTAATAGGCAAGAGAAAATCTAGGTCTAACAATTTTCATCTAAATTATCTGTAAGAAGCCAAAAGAGGCAATGCTATCCCAGGAGGAAATCCCAGAAGTTTAGGACATGTATCAAAATACTAAACACCTAATTTCTATTGCCAGTTGTTGTGGAATACTTTCGACCTCCCCAGATGAAATAGGGTCACTCTTCGCCAATAGAACTCCAAAACTGGGGTGGTGAATCTTAGCAGGGCAAGCTATAGTATCTAGCTTACAAACCTTTTAAGGATATTTCATTCAATATCCATATTTATTACATAATAAGTATGTGAAAATTTGTATTATACACAAGATATAAAAGTATTATGGCAATTAATAATGCAGTGATAACATTGTTTTCATTATGAATTACAAACTTTTTGAAAGAAAATATTGAAAGTGCTGTCTTGTATTTTCATTGTGTTCAATTTCTAGTACATTTCATTCTCATATACCTCATTCTAGTTTTGCATTTTTAATAAGAATATGAAAAGTATCATTAGTATATTGTAAAACAAACAGCTCCATAAAATGGAGAGAATACCTTAAATTATTGGAAAAAACATGGAATTTTACTTGAAATATTACAATATGGTTTGAGCTATATGCATTAGTTCTTCTCAGTTACGCTCTCATCCAATGGATAGAGAAAGGAGCACAGATGATAAGCCATGGTCATTTTTATTGATAATTCTTTGTCCAAAAGCAAACAGTAAATGATCGTCTTTTCCAATAGAACACTTCACAATTTAAAAAGTGGATTCACTATTTGCTATTCAATAAAAACCACAAAGTTGGTGTGAGAGGTAACTCCTCAACTTAAGCAGAAGGAACCTGAGGTCAGCTAGTTTGTAAGTGAAAGAACTGGGCTGCATACCATTCCTGCAAATTTTGTGAAGTTACCATTGACTGATCGTAGCTGGGCCCATTGGAAACATAGCCTTTTCTCTTTAATTTTCATGAGAAACAATGTTTTGTAAAAGTTAATATTTCTGACTTATTTACATTAAAGCTGGCAAAACTGAGTCTATATGTGGAACATACGTATGTTTTGTTTGACCTCCACACCACAGATCCTGTTGAGAAAAATGTATTAATTGGCAGTATTTAAAATTAGATTTTGTATAAAAAGCACATCTCTGGCTTTCCTTGACTGTATTTATACCTGCATCCATTTCTGAGTGGCCTTAGGGACTGGACTGCACAGAAGGCAAGAGTTCCTTGGTGCACAGACTTCCCATAATGTCTTCTGGCCCCTAATGAAGAAATAGAGTCCTTCACTCCTATGATCTATCGGCCTGCTGTCTGTAGCCAGGTAGGTTTGTAACTTCTGCTTAAAGTATAAGTCATTGCCTGATTCTAAACACTGCAGTAAATGATAAAGTAGTTTTCTTTGTTCACTTTTGAGATTTCTCAGAGATCTCTATAGAGTGAAAACAGAGAAAGTAAAATACATCTGTTTATTTGTTTTGAGTTTAAAAACATTCACTTACTATCCATTTGTTTGGGTCTGATTTCTGTGTGCCAAGTGCAGTCCTGCTGTCTGGGTACCCATGTGGCAGGGGCAGGCTAGCTGGCTGGATGGCAATGGGGGTGAACTGTATCTGAAAAGGAGCAGCATTTGTTTTGATGTATAGACACAGGCAGATCACTCTAGGCTCAGCTGCTAGCAGAGCTTGGTTTGAGGCTCTGTGAGCATGACTGTTTGACAAGGGGCCCATACCCACTCCATCAAGAAGTCAACAGCAAAATAAGGCTCCCTAAAGGAGTTGACTTATGGTTTGTTTTTTCTCCACATAAATATAATTAAATATGAAAGGTGGTGATGGTGTGAACATCTGTCTTTAGCTTTCAGGTTTTTCACAGTCTGTTGATTACGTTATGTTTTGTATTATTCCGATGTCCACAGCTGTCAAGTGGAATGGAAGCAGGCCTGCCGAATCAGGAACGGGGTCTGCGGCAGCCCTTCATGGTCCACGTGGTAATAACAGGCGACAGCTTCCACTCTGAACAAATTGTTTTCCGTTGGTTGATGGGTCTCAGCTGTTCTAACCTGGGAAGTGATGAGTTTTGCTTTCATTTGGAAAGTAAGATCTGTACAAATAGAGTTGCTTGCTTCTTGGGGTGTTAATCTTTGTTTGATTTTTTTTTTTAATGTTATTTTACAGGCACGTGTGTGTGCACAAGCCACAGTACTTTCTTGACAGCAAATTCTGATCTTACCACAGCACAATATCAAGAGCTTTCCAAGATCTGTCTGCTCCAGAGGTACAAGCAACAGAGATCAAGACAAGGGCTAGGGTAGCACAGAAGAAAATCTTGCTCCTCCCCAGAGCACTTAAGATTTGTTTCTCATCTTGACTCAGGAGCATCTATTCTCAGCTGACATCTACTCTTCCTGAGGGAGGTTTGCTCACACTCATGTGCTTGGGCCATGCCACACAGCAAGTGCTAATTAAAATGGTAGGAGCAGGAGCCATGGAGCTTCTTCTCCAGAGGTATCGGATCCACACACTCAATTTTTCATGCCGTGAGAGTGCTCACACTGCACCAGAGTTGAATGCGTTTGAGATAGATTTTCCCCAGAAGATTTTCCCCAGTGTTCTCATGTTTCTTTGTCTTTCTCCACCTCAGAATAAGGTCTTAGAAAAGGATCTAAACATATTTTGACCCAAATGTATAAATACAAATCATTGCTTGGTTGCTTGTTCTGTAATAAGAAATAATGAAAGACATCTATTGTTGTCCAGTACAACTTTCTACCATGATGGAAATGCTGCGTAGCTGTTTTGCTCAAATCTCCAGCTGCCGGCCAGACGTGCTGAAGTGTAGCTAGTACAACTGAGGAACGGGGTTTTGATTATTGTCATTTCCATTAAGTTAAGTTTAAATTAAGGTAGTCACAAGTAGCTGGTAACTACCATGGGGAGTTCAGAAGGGATCATCAATGATAAGAGGTAACGCTTTCTCCTATTTGAAATGATGGAAGTATTTTTAGGAGAGCTTTATTTTCCTGGCAGTATTGACATGGTGCTATTCCCACCTGAAAGGGGAGGAAGGGCATCCTCAGTACCCAGCACAGGAATGAAGACATCACAGACAGCAAGGAGATACTTAAGGAGAGTATGAGTACGGTGATAATACAACATGCGGTTTCAGCAAACATTTGTTTGAGCAGAGCATTTCTTTGAAGTGCATATTATTGTCATCTTCATTTTGCAGTGAAGAATAGTGAAGTTTAGAAAAATTAAGGCCTCAACTCAGACCAAAGAGGCCAGTGAATACTGGAGTCTGGTCTTTTCTTCTCGTGTGACTCTGGTCCACCATAAATGTCAGTTTACTTTACAGACAATTAAAGAGCCCCGTATCTGAGTGCAGTGTTGTCAAACTCTAGGGTCCCTTTCTTTTCTTTCCTTGATGACTATGTTTGAAATAAAGTGTGTCTGGATTTAACTAACAGAGTACATGCACCGTAAAAGCCACTGTATTCTTTTTACTATCATCATATGACATTTCTATAAACTCTAATTGTTTATAGATATCAGTCAAAAGGGTCACTGAGCGAATGTAAATAATTGCACTCTTAATGTTAGCAGTGGCAAAAATATCACAAAATTATAGTTCTGAAGATTTAAAGGACCTGAACAGAGTAGCCAACAGCATTTTATCCTGAGAGAAGAACTGTATATAAGTCTTTTTGCTACTCAAAATCAGTAATAGCACTTATGAATATGCTTACCTATGTTTGCTAATTTGGGATTTTATAAAGTTCCTGTTCTTCATTGTCCAAATAATTATCGCATGCTGAAGCTATGCACGAAAGACAGGGTGCCTATAAACTTTGCTGAATTATTAATTGAAGCAGGAATTGCATCTACCAACATTTCCACGGAGTGTAGTGATTACTTCCTGCCACTCATTCTCCCTGAAATGAATTTTCTGGTGTCCACAGGAGTTGTCAGCCACTGCGCTGGGCACTGAGGTTGGTGGAAACTGATCCACTGGTTAGATTAACGGGGAGAGAGAAATCAACCACAAAGCATTTAGCTGTCAGCGATGTGATCTGAAGTAAATTCAATGAAATTGATTTGTTTTAATTCTTCAGCATTTCTAATTGGCCCCATGCTGATTTCCAGTTAGTATTCATAACTTTAAATTCAAGTTAACTATTTGATTGCTAATCTTTGTATTATCAATAGAGTGCAGTTTTAAGGCACCTCAATTTGACTGTAACTTCATAGTGGACACATTAACATTTTTGTGTTCTTCTGTGACATTCAAATAGTTCCAGTAACAAAAAATATACACTTTGGAGGTCTTGGTAGATTTATTTGCAAAGAGAGGCCTGCATATTTGCAAAGCTGAAGGTCTGTGTAGACCAGGTGGTGACCTTCTTCAGTCCTGTGGGAGAGGCCTGTGGATGTGGTCTGCTCTACATTGAGATGATGCCTTGGTTACATTTCTCTTGTTGCTAAGATAAAGTACTCAACACCCAAAATTAAGGATGGAAAGGTTTATTTAGCTCCCAGTTTGTGGAGGTTTCTCCAAGGCAGACTGGCACATGGCAGAGGACAACAGTTCATGGCAGTGGAAAACAGCAAAAGCAGCAAGAGCAGCAAGAGCAAATGAGAGGAGCAGAAGAGGGCAAACCTCTTTCCCTGCCTTACATTGTAAGCAGGCTGCTCGTCCCAGGACCAGTGCAGCACTCACACCCATAATCCCTGCAGTGGACCATGGATCAATCATAAATGCTAGAAGCCAACCCCATGATTGTATGAGGCTTTGGGAGGACATCTCATCACAAGCAATAACAGATGAGAACAAAAAATTATAACTAGAGCCCCTTGGTCCTTCACAGCTGAGATATCTTGGCCGAATCTTGTAGCTTGCTTCTTGGCAGGAGTATTGGCCTAGGGAAGGCCAATATGGGAAGCTAAGCCTTGAGAGATATGAAATGCTTGTTTGAGGTGAGAGAAACACTTGAACCTGGGGATATTTTTGGAATGCGAAGCAGAGGTGAGTTCAAGCTTCTGTCTGCTGGAAAGGTGGGCTTTGATCTCTAAAACCTAGACACAGTATCTGAAACTAAGTTAGTAGGATACCAGTTTTAGCATATTTAGTAAACATTTTAGATAAAAATATAAATGTTATGCAGTCATTTCCTTCATTGATATTCTGCTAAGACAGTTTAGTGAGGCCCATATTGTGCTAAAATATGTAGTCTGTGCATTGTACCTCCTCAAATAAGGAGGTAGGCAATTTTGGTTGAACTAGAGTTCATAAGAGAGGAGATACTAATGAGTAATAAGGGAAAGAGGATGGAAGGAAGGAAGGGCAGAGAGAATAATAAATTTTTAAAACAAATTAAAGTGCAAGCTAAATCAGTAGCATTTTATTGACTGAGCAGAACGATTTTTCTTTCTCACTTTTATAATACAGGTTTATAAGGGACAACCACATGCTCTTGTTCTGAAGTTCTTTAAAGGGAAATTTGTCAATCTAAGGCTGTACTATTGCCTAACTTGGGTTGAGCTTTTAGAAACAATCGAGTTAGAATTAGAAATTAAATGAGGGCAAGTAAGGAATAGTTAGTAAAGAAATCATAACTAGAAGGTAAAGGAGTATAGGTCAGTGATCAGTGCAAGCCTAAGATACAACCAGGAGTTGGCAGATACTACATTCCCAAGTTAATGTTTGAGAAATTCATTGAGATGATAGAGAATACTGAAAGCAAGAATAAACACAGGGTGCATTCCCTGATGGGCAGTGTTTGTCAAGCACAGATCTTCACCATACTCAGGAAACAAAATCTTAGTTATGCTGTCAGACAAAGCCTGGAAGTTAGAGAGAAAAACCAAAATACCCTAGAAACTCTTTTGTATATATACGCAAGGGTGTGTTTCTCACAAAATATCTTACTGTCTTGCCGTTGTCTCTCAGAGTATACTTTTCTCACCACTATATTTTTCATATAAACATTGAATTTCAAATTTATATTAACAGTTCATGTCTGATAAGCAGAAAACTTTTATTTTAGATATTAGTTAATTTCATTACGTTGATGGAATCTGGTAGACCATCATTTGGGCTGAATATCATTTTGAAGAAGCAACTTTCGTCTAACTTTTACAATATTTTGGCTTTTCCTTTATTCTTATTCCACTGCTCCCAAGACCTATTCAAAGGTTCTCATGTACAATTATACTAGAGGACAAATTACTTTGGAAATCTGGTTTAGGATTTCTTAGATCTGGAGCCTCAAGTCTTTTCTGTATTGTTATTTTATAACTTTGAAAGGTCTATTCTAGCTTTCACAGCTTTTTGGAGACTTTTATTGTGGTAATTATAGGCTTATATTCAGCTGTAAGAAATAATAATCCCTGACACACTGCCCAGTTTCCTCCAAGGCTAACATTTAAGAAATTAAATGTATAACATCAAATCCAAAACTTTGCATTAATGTGGTTCACCAACCATACTCATACCTCCCAGTTTCACTTTTCCCTCTATGTGTATACATACTGTTTGTGTGTGTGTTTGAAGGGTGGGTGTGAAGTTCTCTACAATTTTATCATCTGTGCTGGTTTGTGTATCTGTTACCATAGTCACAATGCTTAGCACTTTCAGTACAACATGGATCCCTGGTGCTCTTTTTAACACACCCACCTCCCTTCAGGATGCCCACTTCAGAGATTTTTTTCTTAAATTTTAAAATTATTCAAATTTTATATATCCTTACAAGAATATCTAGACTCTATACATATGGAAGAGTTAGCATCTAGTCAAGATTCTAAATACAAGTATTAGGAAAGCCACAGTAATAGCTACTGTGGCTAATTGGAATACCGCATCATCCAAAGATATTTCATCTTGAAGAAATAATTTCATATCTCTACTTAAGCAACAAAAGAGAGAACATCATTTTTATTTAATTTCTGAATGTTTACCCTAATAGTTTTATTTAATTTCTGTATGTTTATCCTAATGTCAAAGCTTAAAATATTGATATTAGTCTTCAACCTCAGTTAATATAACACTTGTTAATAGTTCTTAACTTGGTTTAGTACTAATATATTTTTTCATCGAAATATATTTCCTTTTCTAATGTTCTTGCCAGAGAAACTTGTGGAACAAAAAAAGATAACAAATCAAAAGTGCATTCCATGCAGAAAAGATTTCCCATTTTAAACATTTACTTTACTATTACCCTGTCAAAACTAGGTATTATTATGTGAATATTTATTTCTCTTTACATTACTTTAAATTGCATATGTTGATTTTTGGTTTTTGAAAATTATTTTAACTGCCTCTTTGTTATCAACATATTATTTAAATTTAACATCATTTTATAATCTTCTTTATCAATGCTTTGTTTTGTAAAAATCTTATTTTTATTGTTCATGTTGAAACATTATGTGTTGTTTATTTACATTTTAATTTTGTAAACACATTGATGTGTGTGCAAAATAGCAATCAATATTGTAACATTTCTGTCATGATATTTTGCTTGAAAATAATTTGCTTATCAGGAGAAAGCTTGCAAGAATCTATTCCATCTCATTTTTTGCTAATTTGCTCAAATTTTCTAAGTTCATAAGTTGAATACATTTTCTTTTACTCTTTTCTGATGTCAGATATGGCTTAGGAATCTTATTTAGTTTTCATTGTTGTTTTTGTTTTCTTTTAGGTAGCTTTTTCTCCTCCTCTATATGATTTTTAGTCTCTAGATTTTAAAGTTGATTTGACTGTATTCCATGTTTATGCATGTATTTTCCTTTGGATTCTCTACCATATGGCTCTACTGTATCTGACTTTTCTTGGATTCACACCACTTGTTTTAGATACTGTAGCTTTAAAGTATTTTGTTATTTGGCAGAAAAAATATACAATTATCATTACTTAACATGAAAAGTAATTCACAATACTCAGAGATTAGTTTTTCCATATAAACCATTCATAAAATTAGATATTTGTTTATGTTTATTAAGAACAAATGTATTGGAAAAATTGGTTTGCACTGTATCTGTAAATTAATACTTAGAGATGTTTTCTTTCTCTCTTTTCTTCTTACTGCCTTTTTGAAGGAAATTTTACAATGTTAATTATTAATGCTATGTCTCTATTCTTTAGTCAAGTCTTTCCCTTAAGAATCTCTAAGGTTGCTCTGCTTTTTCACATAGAATCTGCACATTTCTTGAGAGCCTTCGGGATGTTCCCCTAGCACTTAGGGTGAATTATTAAAAATGGGAAAGATGGTCTTTCTCCACAGGATTTCATATATTTCTCTTTTTCTACTTTGCAGTAGCATGGTAGAAATGACTGTTACAATGTTAGCGTGAGAACAAAGAAAAATGGATAACTGGTTTTCTTTGATGGAGACTGTGGGTCTTATTTATATTGAGACCCAAAGGTTTTGCCAAATGGGAATAGGATGAACTCCTGAGTAGGCTAAATGACCTCAAAAGACAGTCCAAGGTCCACAGCTTCCGAGATAGGCATGCATCTGCTCCGTGGCACTCTTTCTCCCAAGTTTTTCCATCGAATTCTATCCAGGTCTTTTAGCATACAGAAAAGGCAGGAAATGGATTATCCTCAGAGGGCAGCTCAGTGAACTAAGCAAGCACGTGATGAAAAAGTGATAAAGAAAATTCAATTCAAGCACAGAAAAACAGACAAAGAATTTAAAGAAGGCTTTTGTAATGAAGGCAGTATTTCCCAGCTGCTGTTGCCAGTCACCTGTGGCCATGTGACTAAGTTTTGGCCAATGAAATGTAACTGATAAAAGCATCCATAAATTTCAGGAAGTATCCTTCAAGGAGCTTAGTTTGCTTATTTTTCTGCATTTCTCCATATGTTGTCTGGAATATTGCCATAATGACTACTTATAGATTAGTTGAACATGGGAGGAAAATAAATTATAATCTTATGATAAAATATGGTTTTTGAGTTTTGGTGATAATTGCAGCTGTGCATGATTTTAACAAATAAAAGGAAGTATACCTGTTGTAGAAGGAATTTATACACCACAGAGGCGGTCATTAATTTATTGAAATCCATGACTGGAATTTTTTTGGGGGGTGATCAAGATAGAAATAAACCAAGTCCCTCTAAGTAAAAATAAAAATCAGGATAACTTTCTGATTCTCAACAACGGTGTTAGGTTTTGACAAAAGGGCTAATATCTACAAATTCAGAGGAAAACAATACATGACAAAAATATGAAAGGATAAGTTTTCAGTCATATTCAGGAGTTCTAAGATAGTCCTATATAAGGATAGCTCAGGAACTACTCCACCTGTGAGATGATCTTGCCAAAGAAGCATAGAAAAAAGAAAGAAAAATTAAACAAAGAACCTGACACAATAAAAAACACTGGGTGGTGAAATAGAGTCAAATCATAAAATATTCCCTTCTGGATGTAGAAAAGACAGGAAATGTATCTAACCTAGAAGTAGATAAGAATGAGAAGACCATGGAAAAACAAGAAAGATAGCAAAAATTGACAAATACTACACTGCAAGGAAATAATATAGGAAGAAATTACTTTTTAGTCTTATGCATAGTAATTGAATAATAAAAAAAAACCACAGTTTGAGAAGACAGAGTGGGAGAGATCAAATGTTCTATTTTTAGATATAAACTTATGTACCCAAAGATCATGTAGGAATTACAAATATATTATGTATAAAACAAGATTTACAGTCTTTCTCTAAAATATGTTGGCCCCTTTTCTAATGCTCCTTATCAATAAATAATCATGTCACCCACTGAAAAACTTGTTTAGAAGACTTCAGTGGTCACACTTAGTGCTCAGCAGTATTCTTGGTACTCGGGGCAGTGGGCACATGTGCATTTTCCCCTGTGTCTTTTACTTCCTGTCTCTTAAACCTTACTCCATTTCTCACACTACCCTAAGCTGCACATGGACTGGCATAAAGAATACTTTGACTTCTATTTATTATGTAGTAGGTGCAAAGGTCATGGTTCTTACAAGGTCCAGGATTCTCAAGATACCTGGTAAATTAAATATAGGTACAAAAGAGAAAACCAAGCCATGGCCACAATATAATCTCACCAAACCAGGCTCTATATTGTACCTCAATTTTGTTTGTGCATAAACTGTGTATGTGCTTCAGAAAAGAAAGGAAGAGGCATATGGTTCAATCCCTATTCCCTCACTTAAGATCTTCGTCTGGTGTGTCTGCCTCTGTGGGAGCAGACACTTTACCAACCCACTGTAGCTGAAAACTTCACAAACTAAAAACAAACTACTCTGAACTTTTGTGAAAGTTTTCAAGTATGGTGAATTGGTAAAGTGCCCTTTACTAGCCAGAGGTGACTTTGATTTATAACCCATCTGACAAGGCTTCTTCCAGTTGGTAGCCTTAGCTAGTCTCCACATAATTACATAGAAATATTTGGCCTTAATTTTTATGGTATTTTCATACACTTGTTTAACTCTCTCAATGTGGTGATTTTCTCCACTTTGTGTTATATACTTATATGAGTTCTGATAATTTGGAGGGTTTGAAGCCTTTCTTCGAGTAGATATCTAAAAGTAACTGTAATTTTACATGAGTGACTTTGTTTTCTAAATATCAGTATTTAGTCAGCAATGTTAAAATTTATATTGTTTTACTTTCTATGTTTTTGTACTCTCTTAAAACGCATAATTTTACTGAATTTTCATTACATCCCCACACTCCAGGTAGTGGTCATTAATATTCTTTCTTTAACCTCATCCTTACATTTACTCCTCCTCCACTGCACAACTGTACAGATTGGGTGTCATTTGACTAAGGACTCTACGTGTTTAATTTTCATTTTCAGTGGGTTTGTACTTAAAAAAATAGGTTGGAAGTTTTACCTTTAAATTAGCTTTAAGATATTTATGTTCAGCTCCCTGTAAGGAAATATATTAAAGTAACAAATATTCAGCATATGTATCAGTCCTGGAAACTAAACCAGGACCTCATGCACATTAGATGCTCTACTATTGAGCTATATCCCCAGCATTATATATATATAAATTACCAAGGCTGGCCTTTTGAGGCCCTTACCTCAACTTCCAGAATAGTTGGAATTTCAGGTTTGTGCCACCATATCCATCTAGAACACACATTTTTATATTTCCACTCTCTTCTGGTGATATGGGATCAGTGGCTGGGAAGAGAAAGGATGTTCATTACTAACGTGCAGAATTTTAACAGAAACAGCAATAAAATAACTGCTCTGGAAGTCAGGCTACCTGATTTGGAGCCTAGCTTTACTACTTACTGTGTGAGATAATTGCAAATATTTCTATAAAATGGAAAGAAATGGTATTACCAATTAAGTGAGGATTTTAGGAAACCATGCATGTGGAAAATTGTTGTCACATAGTATGTACTCAGTAAAAGCTGAGCATGTGTGATTATCCATCTCAACACTGAGATGTCTTCTTTGTTGGATCAAAAACAACAGCTAGTAATTGTGTGAATTTGCCATTTCCAGACTGAGTCACTCTCAACTTATTTATTGAACATATGTGCTTTCTATAATCTGCCTATTAATGTTTTTGTCCATTTTTCTCCTGGGTTGTCTTTTATGTGTGAATTTCTTGGAGCTCTCTTCACAGGTAGCACTGAATATTTATATTTTATATTTTTTGTAAATATCGCCTCTCAGTCTCACATATGTAGTTTTTGAATGTTTTTATTAAAGTAAAGCATATTCTGAAGAAGGTACAAGGCAAGAACTTTCAAAAACTGCACCATATCACAGAATGAGGAAAATATTCCAAAACTCAGGTGCCCCCCCTTAGCCTTTTCTATCCCCCAGCACATCTAAGGGTAGCCACAAACCTGACTTCTAACAGCATAGATTCCTATGTTCTTGTACTTTCAAGGACTAGAATCATATAGAGCAGTACTCTTTTGTGTCTGTTATTTGGAAATATCTTGCTTAGGCATGGGAGCATTTATTATAAATTTTCTTGATGTTTAAAAAATTAATTCCTTTAGAGTTCAGTTGAGCAAATGAAGAAAATATTGTGTCTTTGTTTTATTTTACATGTGGTCACAGGAAAGGATGAAATGGTAAGCAGTGTAAAGTGATGATATCTAGTAATTTCTCCTTAGCCAATATTGTTTTAAGAAAAATGAATAAAAAACATTTTAATCATGGAGATGAGCTTAATCTCATTTTCAACATCTCAGCTGATCTCCATTGTCTAGTTTTAAAGTTTTCCACAATCTGATTCATATGACATTTTCATGCACATTCATCCTCATTCTCTGAGCTTCTCTACAAAGGCAGGTCTCATTACTTTCCAAATTGACAGTCTCGTCTTTGCATCTGTCTCTTTCTGTCCTATGTGTGCTCTTGTGCCCTTTCCCTGTTCAGACCTATATTGTCCCTGACTCCAATGTCCACCACTCCTTGTCTTCCAGAGGTCACTCCTGTGTGTCTCATGATACTTGGGTCCTGGCCATAGGAAAAAAAAAAAATATGTCTCAAAGTCATTGTTCTTAATGGGGTATACTAATAGGCCACAATCTAATGAAGAAATTATTTAAAAACACAGTTACAATAAAGTAAGGTTAGAAATATGGAAATGCTATAAAGTTTTACAAAGGGAAGAATGATTCACACTGCATAAGTAAAACTTTACTGCAGTTGTGAAGTGAAGGCAGGCAGCGGGAGTGAGGTGTGATGGTCTTTAGGAGATGGGGACAGAGGACCTGACACCACTGAAGGTGTGCTGTAGAAGCTGCAGGTATCAGTCACTGCATCATTATTCGTAGCATAGGAATTATTTACAATTTAGTTTTTTAAAATTGATTCACAACACATGTGAGCAAGGGCTGCAGTGCTGAGAAAGGCGGTCCCATTGAGGAGGGTGGTCAGCGCATTCATATGCTGAAGAGAGGGCATGCATTAGCTAAAGAGTGAGGTGTCAAGAGATTTTGAGGGCTGACTCAGTTTGGAACAAGACACTGCTTATGACAACTCTGATGTGGAAAATGCGGAAAGGGTCCTCCTGACCTGAGGGGCACATCTGAAATACTCCTTCCCTAGAACAGCCCTTTAGCTTGCTTGTAGGAAGTCCTAGGAAACCTATCTTAGATGGGCGGCACAACTTCTTGTCTGGATTATCTATTTGCATACTTGGTTAGCTGAGGACTTTTGATTCAAATACCATTATGCCTGTGGGATCCACTGACTTTTGCTAGAGCCTCAAGACCACTTTTGTTCTTCCTACGTCAGACTGCTCTCATTCTTCTCTGTTGCTATTTTAAAGCTTAAATATTTTAAATTGTTACCCCAGTATACCCTTTTATTCTCCTCAGAAAGATTTGCCTTTTATTTCTTACAGAACAGTGAAGGTTTTACGAATAATATCTCTAAATAGTTCCTTTCTCCCACCAAGGTAAAACCTGGCGTGTCTTTGTATCTTTATTCTTTCTCCAAAAAAGAGTCAAGGTATTCTTTCTCCTTCAAGATAAAACCCTACTTGCTTAGGCCCTTGATCTTGAACCTGTATACTTCCTGTCAGACTTTTCTTCCCTGCTCACTCATGTTTCCCACACAGCTTCAATTTTTCCTCTCCATTTCATTTATTTAACATATGTTATGTGATGTTGTCTTAAAATTAAATGTAGATCACCAAGATTGTATTCCTTTGATACATTAATGCTCCAGCTCTATGAAGGGAGGAACCTGTGAGCAATTCCTTCAGCTGATAAGACTTCCTCCTGCTTTTTCCCCCTTGTACTGGTGAATTTTGTGATCAAGAGGCATTCCTATTCAATTTACATCAAGCCTGCTGAAAGTTACATGTGAGTGAGGATCATCATACAGCCAATTAATTTCTGTAAATTGTCAGTTAACAACCCCCCATCACTGTGTCATGGCTCCAACTTGGCCTCTAACCCTGCAGCTTAAATCCTGAGAGTGTAAATGGGAAAGCATTGTGATCCAGTTCCTCCACCCCTCGGAAAAACTCTTTCCTTGCCTATAGACACTCTAAGGTCAATTGGTTCATTTCTTTCTCAAGCTACATTTGGTTGCATTTTATTTGTCTCTGGTTTCAAGTACTAATAAATATTTTCTCACTCTTTGTGTGATTTTGCTCAATACATTCAAAATATATTTCCTGATAATCTATTTTATTTCATAGGCTGTTATACATCTGATAAGACCAACACAGCTAAGAGAGAAGGTGTTCCTTCCCTGGTGGGACTTACACTTGGGAGAGTGAGATGGGCATGATTCACATGGGAACAAACTTAATACACATTTTTAAATACACAGTAAATATTTAGAAAGTGATTAGAACTGAGTAGGAGTAGTTAAAATCATTGATCCCATTACCTACTTCTTAGCAGATGTGATATCACCTCACAGTTTTGGGCAAGGTCTTGTGTTACATGGTGCAAGGGGGTCGTTTTAAAAACAATCGTAACTTTTGAGCAATTTATTTCCCTTTCACGGTATCTATTGCACTTTTGGATCTTATTTAAGAAACTGCTCAAAAGGAAAGAACAACTGGGATGGGGAAAGGAGAAAAGAAGGAAGCAGGAAAAAGATACACATATATATACATATAAGATAGCTAAGATAATTGTATTACTATTTTCTATTAATTCATTGAAAGGAACAGTTAGTGTTTCATCAATTTTGTATCTGTATCTGGTAATCTGAGCAACGACTTTGCAGATAACAATATGCAATAAATAACCATTGTTAATTTCCTATTATCTTGTTTTGAAATTCTGTATCACTGTATTGTTTTTTAAAATTCTCCTTAAAATAAAAAAGAACCAAACACATATTAAAGAGAAAAAGCCTTCCTGTGGGAGGATGAAGCATCTGTGATACTCAGGTGGTAATTTGGCAAATTCAGAAATCAGTCAAATCAACTAGACAGCAACATGAAGATCAGATTTTTAGCTTGTTCGACCACATTTTGTGTCCCTACCATCTGTGTTAGCCTCCCGCGTCTCTGGAGGAAAGGTTTCAAGCACGTTCAGCAAGCTATTCTTTCATCTTTTATTTTGCTAATAGTGAATGAAAGAGCTTTGGCAAAGGAGCCAGGATGCTAACGCTGTGCTCAGATGTAGATTTGCAGCCTTCTTTCATCCTCTCTCTGCCTCTAGCTGGAGCCAGGTCCATGCAGCAGCAGAGGTGAGATGCGGTGCCTGATGGATGACAGCCTCAAGACTCAGCTCGTGGTACACTGCATGGACATTTCTCTTTGGCCTTTAATGAGCTGCTGCTGGGACTGGTTTTGTCATCTCCACTGGAGCCTCACAATAAGCACTGAGTGGCCAGCAAAAAGATTAATAAGACACAGAAGAGAAAATTGAGTGTTTTAGAGTAAAGCTCTATATCCAGGATCCACTTGTAAAGGAATAGGTAGAATAAAATCTGGGCATTAGGGGAAAGGTCTTTCAAAGGTGGACCCAAGAAACATCACTCAAGGTACTGGCATGAAATATGCTAAGGAGTGAAATTTATTCCTCCCCCATGTTTGCAGCATTGGTGTCCCCCACTACTGGTTGTTGGGTGTCCCTAACTCTTTATAAGCCTGATGGTTCATTTTAGGTGTTCGCTTGACCAGGCCACAGGTTGTGCAGCCATTTGGTCAGGTGTTGTTCTGGGTGTGTAGGTGAGGGTGTTCCTGAGTGACCAAATGAAGCAAACTGTCCTCCCTAGTGCAGCTGAGCCCACTCTGGTCAGTGGGGCTTGAACTGAGCCAAAATTTGGACCTTCATGCATGCTCAAGCTGGTATATTAGCTCCTTCCTACCTTCTGATTTAAAGTGACACATCAGCTCTTTCTGGATCTTCAACTGGCTACCACTGGGGTAAGAACTAAACCATCAGATCTGGTTCTTGGGCCTTCAGACTTAGACGGGAGCTGTGCAATTTGCCCATTTGCCTAGATAGATGATAGATAGAAAGATAGATAGATAGATAGATAGATAGATAGATAGATAGATAGATATAGATAGATAGAGTTGATTGATGTTAGATCATTGATAGATGATAGGTAGATGGTAGACAGATGATAGATGAGAAAGAAGGTGATTATGAGCATAGGAGAATGAGGCACAGTTGCCGGCTTTCACAAAATTCTTCCCTTCATCAGTTTGTTCTTCATTGGTTCCTATCCCCTGACAGTAGGTTTGCACAATCAGTGTTCAATAGCACCTCTGTTCCTCTCCCTGTCTTCTCACCAACTTCCTCTTCATGAAGCTGTAGTATAACTTTACGTAGTCATCAGATACCTAACATTACACAGAGAATTGTCACCAAAAAGTGTCTGTAGAATAAATCTCATAGTAAAGCTCTGTAGAGATCCTGATGTCCCTAATTTTATTGTGAAAAGACAATTCAAAATATCAGACAATTTAACAACCAAACAGTTCATGGATGGGCATAAATTCATTGAAAATTGAAATGAATATAAAGGAAGGGAGTACTTGTTCATACAAGCCATTACTTCTATGATACAATGTCTCTAAGATAAGTAATAAGAACTTACTTTCAGGGGTTATCAAGCCAGTGAAGACTGGGGACTTGGACACAACTGGCTGTACCACAAAGTAATACACTGGAGGAATTCTGGAAGCATTGTATTCTCCAGTGAATCTAGAACATTCTTAGATTACATTAAGCTAAGCATTACTGCCATGCTTGCACTTTATGACCTAGGCTAAGTCCAGGTGTGCCTCCCTTCTGTGCTATTACTCAACCTCAGGTGCATTTGAATCTTCATCTCCTCCAGAAAACCTTCCCTGAGGACCCCTGCCCCTTCATACTTAGTATAAGATCCTACTCAGTGATGAATGTAAATATTTCTACTTGATTATTTTTCAAGTAGATTGTAAGCTTATGAACACTGAGCTCTGGAGGTAAATATGCTTTATTTTCATTAAAACCAAAATACTGGGTCTATACTAACTTCTCAATTATTCAGGATAATTTTCAACTAAGTGTACTTCTTAAAATCCACCTGTACATTAATGGGCAACACCAAAGTTCTCCTTCGCAAAACCAACCCTTTGTTTATGACATGGTGTGACTGGGGTCCTCCCAGTTATATATCTTTCTTAGACTCTGGGCAAATTGCCAACCTCCACACGTTTGACATCTCCCAGTATGATGGATGAGAAAAATACACAGTAATGAGAAAAAATTAGAATTCGACTAGACAGTAGGTAGCTGCTTATTAAAAGCAATATTTAGGTATGGTGACAAAATATTTTATTTGGATTTAAAAGTCTTATAAAAAGTCACACTTTACGCATGAAACTGTCAATATAAATTTTATTTTATTTTCCTAAAAACCTTGGGTTCAAAATTTTTTTTTAAAACAATTGCTTCTCCTCCAACAGCCAAGATGTTGCTGTTGTTGTTGTTGCTTTGTTTTTTCTTTCTTTCTTTTTCTTTTTTCTTTTTT
>NW_004955469.1:4378043-4387115 GCF_000276665.1 Chinchilla lanigera | reverse complement strand
TTTTTTCTTTTTTTTTTTTTTTTTTTTTTTTTTTTTTTTTTTTTTTTTTTTTTTTTTTTTTGCAGCACTCTGGAACCTTGTATCTCGCTGACATTTGATGGTGACCTCATAGATACTTTATTAATAGTGAACCAGAAGGGCTCAGCAAGTTGGCCTTACAGTAATAAATCATACCATAATGAAGTGTTGTGTTTGTAGTTTGGGAATTTAGAGGAATGTAATCACCAGGATTGAGGGCCTGGTGGGGAGCATGAATGACTAAAGGTGGAGCCCGGCCTTTCGAGGGGCTGACATGTGTTCATAGTTATTAATTACTTTTGCATTTTATGTTGCTCGTTAATATTATTCTTTCCAGTTACATTGTAATTAAATAAAAACAATGAAGCCTCAAATGTGAGGTTCAGATGTGACATCGTGCCTCTGCTCCAAGAAGGGTATTGCACTGTTCAGGTTGCTTGGAATGATAGCCAAGGTTCAAGGTGAGCAGTGACACTCTAGGCGGCAAATTTGCAGCCTGAAAGATCTCAGGGGAACTAAGAAAGGCATAAGATCATGGGAAGTGGACATGTGGATTTTAACTAGTTAATTAACCCACACACAATTCAGTTTGCTTAGCTGAGTATTTCTTTAAATTGGCAAGGATGATAATTGCTCCTGTAGTCCTAAGTCAATACGTTTGTGAAATACAATCTGCCAAAGAATTTCCTGACTGGAAATGTATGGGATGATAAAGATGATATAAGCTTCTTAGCACGTTTTCCATCACACAATCATAGCTACCTGTGCCACTTCTTATGGCTCAGTGTTTTCTGCAAACTTGGACATGAACCTTTTGGAAAATCTGAGAACAATGTGGATCCTTCCTCAATAACATGCGCAGAGCATATACCTAGAATTTGTAAAAATGACAGTGAGGAGCAGAGAATTCTTGGAGCTCTGCTTTTTTTTTTTTTGGTTTTTCTCCGGTACCGGGAACCGAACTCACGACCATGCGCTTGCCAGGCAGGCGCTTTTGCCGCTGAGCTAAATCCCCAGCCCCTGGATCTCTGCTTTGATGCACTCCTGAGTGGTAATGCCCAGCTGTCACCACCACATTACACCAGTGGGTGCTTGTAGCAAGGAGCCCTGGCTACTGAGAAAGATTAAACCCTGTCCTCTACCCTTTCCTGAAAGAGCAGGAAGATGGACAACGCATCGTTTAGTTAATGTTCCTAACCATAGTAAGTGGGTTTTTTTTTTGAAGCTTTACAGAGTAAGCTTTAATAGTGTAAATGCTATTTTTTATCATAGTGGTTTACTTATTGATAGGAAGAATTGAATGACAAAATTCTGTAAACAGAAGATTACCTTTCTTCCGTTCCTTTTTCTGAGGAACCTGGACCAAGGAGCTGTTTAGCAATTCTATCACCTTCTCTCCTAAAGTTAGAGCATCCTGCATGATTAACACTGAGAAATTCCTAGAGAGGCCCAGATTCCCTCACCATTGACCCCAAGCACCTTAGAACATCAGAATTTCCCTACCTCTTTCATCTTTCCTTCATCATACATGCTGCTTGGGACCTCAGAACTGTTAAAGAGGATTTTAATTGGGAACCCAAATTTCATATTTCACAAATTTAAAGATGACAGAATGGAGGCCCTGAAAATGGTAATGATTCCTTGCAGTATCTGATCAATATTGGAATTAGAAATGAAAGTAGTTGAGTGCTCTCAGAATTAGAATCCATGTATCCACTGGGAACATAGTTCCTTGGGATTTAGCAAAGCTGTTGCAACCGCTTTTAGGCATAAAACAGACTGAAAACAACATTACCGACCTCTGTCAGAGAGAAGTTCCCTACTAGATCTGACAAAAGTTCATGTCTAATAGATTTGTTCTTCAGTGCTTCTCTGTAAGGCAAGATGTCTTTAACAGCATCTTTGAAATTATAGCACTTTGTTCTAGTTTCACAGTAAATGCTCTGATGGTTGTGTGGGCTCTCTTGGGCTTCTTCGCTCTTTGCTGTGCTGTGAAAACACACTGCATATACATTGTTATTATCATTGCTCTTAAGATGTGAGAGAGCGTGAGCTTCTATCCCAACAGCTGCACAATGCAGAGGCAGTGAATCCTGCTGCAGCGTAAGAACAATCTATAAGTAATCCAGTCACGGTCAGATCCATCAAAACTCTGGCAGTTTATGAAAATGTGTCCCTCAAGCACACCAAAGTTGTCGTCAAAATGAGTTAGCTGCCAATTAGCTTCTATGACTTGCACAAAGGGCGTCAACTTCTAGTGGAAAAATGAAACAAGTTAATGTATATTGACTGTCTCTGAACAATAAATCCGAACCAAAAAATAAACATCACTTGGTTGTCTTCAGTGTATGTTACCATCTTATGGAATGCTACTATTTAGGCTTCTGGTTTTAGATTACTTTCAAAGAAGACAATAACAGTGATATTTTTGCCTATAAGTTTTTATTGAAAATTTAGGCCAGTGAACACTTTCTGAGTAGCTACTATGCTCTGATTGCAAAAAGCAGGGTGATGAGTTGAGAACTGGTAACATTGCTATACATTCTTGTTACACATTGCAATTGGTATACTTATATTTTCAACACATCCTTGACTTTTCACACTGGACATTCAATTAATTAACTTTTGGCAAATTCAACTAACCCCTGAATAAAATTATCTTGAGGATGCTACATGTATCTTTGAAACAGTGAGTAAAATGGTGGGAAAGGAGATGATATTCATATTGGCTTTTGAGGGATGCAAGTTTTCAGTATGTTCTTGTTCTACTTTACCTGGCTGACTGAGATGTCTCAAAAACAAATAAATAAACAAACAAAATAACAGTAGGAACAAAAGCACCTTCCTAACCTGTCCCTCAGCCCTGAGTTTATTGGTCCCCTGCTGAGTACCCCCAACATTTTCATTGCAACACAGAAAGTTGTACAACATTTCAAAAATGCCACCGTCTTGGGATCTTGGGGAGTCTGTTGATCCTTCCAAGTGACTTTAAGGACATAACTTCATGTCACACTCCAGAGGCTGTGATGGAATTAGGTGGTCATGAAGGGTACAGCATAATTATCCTCTGCTCAGATTCCTCTTCCCCGCTCTCAGACAACCACTCACTTACTTTGATGGCAACATGGTGCTTTGACATACTCCTTTCCAGAGAGCATCTGAGGACATTAGCAAGTCTAATATTCAGTTTATTCATCAACTCCCCTGACCACCACTCATGCCTTTCAAAGTATTGCTGTCCCAGAAAATTACATAGTTTATCAGTTCTCTTTTGTATTTTGATAATTTCCTTCAATTTTATAATTTAATACACACTTATTAAAGCTACAATATGTCAGGTATTATTGTGGAGACTGTCAACAACAGTAAGCTAAAAAAACAAAATGTCTTGCCCTCCTTCAGCATACAAAGCACTGTGGAAAATGAGACAGTAGACAAGTAGCATATATATTAATAAGCAATTTGCAGTAAAATTAATTGGAACAAAGAAAAGGAGGGCTTGATTGTTGTGCAATATTGAAGACAATGATCAAGGACTCCTCTGTGGAGAAGGAAATATTTAAGCAAACATCTGAAGAAGAATAATTAGGCAATTATAAAACAGCTGTTGTTTCTCTACTCCCTCCATTGTAAAATAATTATATAAATAACCATATAAATAAGTAAACTAGGTTCTTTGTTCCTATATAATTTCTATCCTATGTTAGACCTTAAACACCTTAAAACAGATCCCCTATCATTTTTATCTTTAGCATCCAGCACAGAGTTAGGCATATAGCGTGTTTACTACAAGAGCAAATGCATGACTTGTGTTCTCTGAGCATGTAAAATCTTAATTCATACCCTAAAATATTATGGAAGAGACAACAGTATCAGTGATTGCATCACAAGAGCCCCCATATTTTCAAGTTCACTTCACAGTTATCGAGGGCTTGATAATGAGTTTTATTCAATGAAGCATGAGCATAAATGACATATATTATTTTTCAGCCAGAGCGTTTAAGATACAATGCATGACCCTCCAAGTTTTCCCTACTGTAGCAGTCCCAAATCCATGTGTTAAGATGGAAATGTCAAAAATAGAGGAACCTGGACCCCTGGATGAAGACATGCTGAGAGCATGTATGTCTTTTTGGATGACTTGCAGTTCAGAATTTAAGTTGGTTTTCCTAAATCCTAAATTAAGCCCTTATTAAGCTTTCACTGGTCTGGTAAGTGGAGACCAAACTCTCAGTTTTTTAATACAGAAATATGTACATGGAGAGTCAGAGTCAAGTATGCAGCCAAGTATGTGCTCAGGTCACCTGTGGGGCAGCCAGGTGAGAGAACCCCCAGCCAAGTATTGGGGGCTGAATGCTCTGCTGAGAGACACCACCCATGTTGCCAGCCCTGGGCATTGGAAACCACCAACAGCATGAAGACCAGTGCTTCCCAGGAGGCCCTTTCTCTGCCCTATTGAATTCAAAGCCTGTTTTTACCATTTTCCATAAACTGTGGCTAGCCACTCTTCTAAGAACGATATGTTCCACTTGCTGGATGAGTTTGTTCACTTCACTTTTACTTTGAAACCTAAAGCAATTACCTTCTTGCTCATCCACTCCACTGATGCTGCTTTGTGGGGGAGATTTCAGTGACTCTCTAATTGGCTAATGCAATGAACATTTTATCCAACTTAACTCTGATAGCCTTAATAGTCTTGAACAGTCCCTTTTCCATTGGCACTTATTTTCCTGCCAAGCTTAAATGTTATTATCCCAAGGGTTTAACACTCAATGTACAGATGCTTCCACTCTTTACTTTCCAGGGATTTCATCCATTCTTTTGATTCCAAACTAACTCTTACCTGGTTTATGACACCCAGTCACAATTTCTGGTCGTAACTGCTTTTCTGAGCTTCACATTTGTACATGTAAACTACTGTGAAATATTTCTAACTAGGCAGATTGCAATACTTTGTCTTGGTTCATTTGCTTTCTTTGTGTTTTATTGTACATCTTTGTAGTACATGAAGTTTATATTCATTTTAGGGCATAGGTATATGAACATGACACATCTTGATCCTTTTTTAATCCCCTGCCCCTCCCCACCCACTTCTGTATTTAAATCCACTTTCTCAATTTTCATTATTACTGTTACTGTTTTTAGCTCATGTTTATGGCATATAATGTTTATATTCATTGTGGGAATTTGGTAGGGGCACATAACATCCCACAAATCTTTTTACTTCCCCTTCCACTCCACAGCTACTTGTCCTTGGTCTCCTGTACTGCTTTCCATTTACAAAAGATCTGTCTCTGTGTTTCTGTCAGTTCTTTATTTTGCTCTTTATTTGTACTTAGTTTTACCCAAGTGGGTGTTACCATTCCATAGTTAAGCTTATATGTCTAATTTATTTTAGTTAACATTATATATTCCAGGTGCACCTATTTTCTTATAAATATCTGGAATTCATCCTTTACTATAGCTAGGCAGTATTCTATTATGTACAGATACCACATTTTCTTTTTTTTTTTTTTTTCCTGGTACCAGGAATCGAATTTGGGACCTTGCGCTTGCCAGGCAGGCACTTGTACTGCTGAACTATATCCCTGGCCCCCACATTTTCTTTATTTATCTGCTGATGCACATATCAGCTTCTTCCAAGATTTAGCTGTTATGAATTGTGCTTCTATAAACATTGGTGTACACACGTCACAGTAAAATGATGTTTTTTGGGAAGATAAGTAGAAAAGAGCTGGGTCAAAAGGGATTTCTAAGTTTAGTTCTTTTAGAAATCTCCGCACTGATTTCCATAATGGTCACACCAAAAATGTAGGCAGATTCCATTTACACTGCAGCCATCCCAGCATTTGATTTCTTGTTGACTGTCATCCTTTCTGGTGTAACATGAAATCTTAGCATTGTTTTAATTTGCACTTCTGATGGCCAGAAGTGTTGAATAGATTTTTATATTTTCTGGCATTTGTATCTCCTCCAAGAAGTGTCCATTCATTTTACTTGTCCGTGGTTTGACTGGGCCTTTTATTTGGGGAAGGTGTTATTTTTTGGGTTCTTTACATGTTCTAGCTATTAGTCCTCTGTCTGAGGAATAGTTGGTCAAAGATCTCTCCCATTCTGTCAATTGTCTCTTCACTCTATGGATTGTTTACTTTGTTGTGAAGAAGATTTTTAATTTCATATGATCCCATTTGTGACTCTTACTGTTATTTCTTACATCACAGAAATTTCACAAGTGCATATTTTAATTCAACTAGCCACACGCTCAAGTGTGATATATCTTCTTGTGTGACTCAACGGCATCATTATTCACCCCAAACTCTCAACTGGTCCTGTGAATCATTTTTTAGTTTTTCATCTCACTCATTGCCAAAATCAAATCAAACAAATCTCAAATAATTTAACTTTATACATTCTCTTGAATCTGTTCAGTCATCACTAATGACTTCCTCACTAATAACCATAGTGCAGGATTTCACTACAATATTTTATTACCTTTGACATAATACCTAAAACATCACTTCTGGCTCTGTTCTTCAGCAACTTTCTTCCTACCTGCTCTTGTTTTAATTCAATTCTGGACATACTTCCTCTAACACATTTGCCAAATTGATATAATTGAGAATGAAATGCATAAAATTTCTCTCGGGTGTTTATAATAATTCCTTGGCTCCTGTCCATTCAGGGACAAACACATGTCTCATCTTTTCTCATTATGTTCTAGAAACAGTGCAGTTGCCTGTACCCTTGATGTGATTTTGACAGTCTAATGTTGTGAGCAGAAAGAGACAACAGAAAAAAATGATCCCTTAACTTCAGAGTTAAGATAAACAGTTTCAAAATAAAAAAATTCAAATTCTACAGCTTTTGCCCATAAAGAGCCAGCAGAAGCCCAGATTCCCATTTATAGACCAGGATTTAGCCCTAGTCATTTCTGTCAATGAGATGCACTGTGGACAGTCTGTTTCTCCACCTTCTCTTTCCAGGTGCAATATAATTATTGCATTCTTCAAAACTTTCCTTTAATATTGAAGAAAGAAGGCATTCCCATCACAGGAAGCACCACAGGAAATTTATGACCACCAAACCAGAATTTCAAAAACTTCACAAGGATATCCTACAAAGATATCCTACAATTAAGCCAACAGTGCCACAATGTCAGAAAGAATGAACACACCTGGCAGAATAAGCAGCTAAGCAAAAGGAAAAGAAAAGAAGCAAATTACCAATAGGAAAATAATGCAATGACAAGAATAAGTCAGTACTTCTCAGTAATAGTTTTAAGTGTGATCTAATTTTCCCAATTGAAAGATACAGAAGGGATCAAGAGACAAAAGCCAATAATATTCAGTATACAGGAAACACATTTCATTAAGAATAAGATTCAGAATCAAAGGATAGAAAACAGTATTGCATGCAACATGAATATAGAAAAAAATTGTTATACAGTGTTAATGCAATCCCTATCAAAATACCATTAGCATACCGCACTGAACTAGAGAAAACATTCTTATAATTCATCTAGTCCCAGAAGAGACCTAGAATAGGAAAGAAAATCCTGGGCAACAAAGACAAGGTGGGAGCACCAATTCCTAACTAAAAATTATAATACAAAGCTGCTGTGATAAAATCAGAATGGTACTTGCCAAAAAAAAAAAAAAAAAAAACAATGATCAGTGAAACAAATTAGAAGATGAAGGCATAACTGCAAATACACTCAGCTACCTTACCTTTTACAAAGGGGCCAAACATACTCACTGGAAGAAAGATTTAATAAATCGTGTGGAAAAACTGGCTCTCTACTTGCTGAAAACTAAAACTAGATCCATGTCTATCACCATGCACTAAACGAAAGCCCAAATAGATCAAACATCTAAATTTTAAAAAAGAAACACTAAATTTGGTGGAAGAGAAAGTAATTAGAAATCTTGAAGCCATAGGGGTAGGTAGAGAGTTCATGAACAAAACTCAGACTGCACCGAAAATACTTCAAAGAATGAACAGCTGGAATCTCATCTTATTGAAAAGCTTTTGCACAATAAAAGAAATCACAATCAAAGTTAAAAGACAACCCGCAGAGTTGGGGAAAAGTTTTAGCCAGTTGTCCCTCAAAGAACTTCTATCTCGAACATATAAAGAACTGAAAAAAAGTCAGACCTCCCAAATTCAAACACCCAGTCAAAAAATGAGTATCTGAGATGAATACATACTTCTCAGATGAAGAAATACAAATGATAAATAAATATATGAAAAAATTTTAAACATCACTAGTCTGAGAGATGCAAATTAAAACAACAATAAGATTTCATCTCACTCCAGAAAGAATGGCTATCATCAAGAAATCAACCAATAACACATGCTGCCGGGCTGTGGGGAAAAAAGAATGCTTCTCCACTGCTGGTGGGAGTGTAGACTGATGAAATCACTGTGGAAATCAGTGTGGAGATTCCTCAAAATGTAGAATTAGAGGTTCCAAGCCACCCAGTTATTCCTTTTCTGGATATCTTCCCAGAAGAATTAAAAACATCATACCACAGCGATATATGTGCACCCTTGATTATAGCAACACAATTTGTAACAGCTAGATCTTGGAAACAACCCAAATGCTCATCAACCAAGGAATGGATAAAAGAGATGTGGTATTTTTATACAATGGAGTACTACTCAACCATAAAGAAGGACAAACTGGAGACTTTCATGGGAAAATGGATGCAACTTGAGACCATACTCATAAATGAAATAAATAAGACTCACACGTATAAACATACTGTCTCCATGGTGTGAGAAACTGAAAGAGAGGGTCAGAAATGTACAATAGATATTGTGAAATGGGAAGAAATTGTTCTCAAGGAAAAGGAACTAAGATGGGTGAAGGGAAAGGACAATAAGGAAAGGAAAACAAGTACAAGTCAGTTATACTATTAGTGTCCCTTAGTTCATTAAAAGGAAGGTTTGTGCTAATATTTTTTTTTTTTTTTTTTGGTTTTTCTCCGGTACCAGGAACCGAACTCATGACCTTGCGCTTGCCAGGCAGGCGCTTTGCCACTGAGCTAAATC
>NW_004955469.1:4273153-4377088 GCF_000276665.1 Chinchilla lanigera | reverse complement strand
AGCCCCACCTTGGCGTTTTTGAGAAGCAAACAACAACAAAAAAACTTATTTGGTCTGGAGCAAAGTGAGTACAGAAAAAACAAAGAGGAGACCTAAGGAATAGGACAGGGTTAGCTCACTCTTGGTCTAGAATTTGGAGTTTTAAATATATTCTGAAAATTACAGGAATCCAAGCATGCCTTTTACGAGATAACAAGCATTAACTTTATGGGAAGCAATAACTATGTTGGTGGTGAGTGGGAGTGCATCATGAAGAGAAGTTCCAGGACACTTGTCAGTCTATGCTTGAGTCTGCGAAGTAGTTGCATAAGAAGGAAGACACACACTAAAGCAGACTGTTTTAACTGTAGACATGTAGGTGAAAGAGAAGTGGAAAATTTCCAGTTAACTAGTGGAATTTTGACTTGAGCAAATAGAAGAGTGATGTTCGCACTAACTGATAGGGGAACAAGGAGCTGGCTGATGGTGCAAACAGAGCTGATGGGCACATTAGGATTTCTGTGAGGATTAGTGGATGTTTCCTCACCCTCATGGAGATACCTAGTGCATGATTAGAGTCATGGTCAGGGAAAATTTGGGAGTCAGCAGAGTGTAGATGGTATTTAAAGCCATAGGAATGTAAGAAACTGTCTAGTGCGTGAATAGAGAACAGGAAGATAAGAACTGAACGCACTCAATCACAAAAGATGTATTAATGTTTCTAAACCCCTTGTGGCTTAATCATGTCTTCCAAACACCTCTGGGATCCCTGTGTCTATATGTTCTCAGTTTGCCTCTCTTCACTCTTCTCTGTGGTGACCTGAAATTTAGTAGGCTGCTGTTTAGGGAGTGCTTTGACCAGGTCCCCTTATTCTGTTGCCTGTTAGAATTAAATCTTTAGGAATCACCAGGAGATTGGACCGCAGTCTCCAAGAGGTTGAAGTACTTATTTCTTTTGATCCCTCAATAGAGTTAGTATCGATGAGAGATAAGTTTCACGGCCATCCTCCATATCTTGGAAACTAAAATCCTCAGATACTCAAACCCCTTATACAAAATGGCATGCTACTCACATATAACCTACTCACAGGTTCCTATATACTATAATTCATTTCTCAATTATTTATAATAGCTAATACAGGGTAAATGTTTTCTACATAGCAGTTATGCTACATTGTTTAGAGAACAATGGTAATAAAATAAAAGTTGCACATGTTCAGTATAGGTTCAATTCTTTTCTTTTTTTAAAAGGTATTTTTGATCCAGAGTTGGTTGACTAAACGGATGCAGAACCTGTGGATTGAGAGAGCTAACCATAAAAGGCTGCTGGCTATGATAAATTGCCATTCAGAATCAGAAGTAATTTTAAACTTCCTGTATGCTTGCTATGAAACTAGTTAATCCCCTGTAACAACAGAATCACTTGTGAAAACACTTTAAAAAATCATAGCTGTCATTTGTCCCACAGAAGCTGAAAAGAAGTAACAGACACTGGTTTATGACTGGCCTTCTTGGAAGCCTAAAAGTGCTGTATTCCATATATTTGCTCTGTCCATGGATGTGTATCTTTAATATTTTCCTGAGTATCAGAAGTAGAACTGCATGGATGAGAGAGGAAATGGGAATGGACACAAGAATTACACATGGCAATTGTCCATTCCCAAGAACCTGGAGAAAGAAGGTGGAAAAAACACTTTCTCCATGAAGTATCTCATTGACAGAATTGACTTCGACTAAATCCTGGTCTCTGAATCGGAACTTGGGCTTCTACCTGCTTATCAGGGATTTCTGGGACAAGAGATGTAGAATTTGAGTTTCTTTTATTTTTAAGCTGGTTATGTAAAATAAAAGCACTTTAAAGACAGTGGATTGGCTTTTTCTATTGCTTGTCCTATACACACAACCGTTTCCCAAGAAATATTGGATAACGAATACCAAAACCCCATTATAAAAGGAGTAAGTTGCAGTGTTCCACAGCAAGACAAGACGAGTACAGTTCACAATAACCCATTATATATTTTGCAAAAGACTAGAAGAAAAGATGACACTGGCTTCAAATATTTTTAAGAACTGATAAAAGCATGGAAGTGCTGCTTATCCTGATTTGATCAGGGCAACATAAATAAGTAAAGTTATTTCACGTTAATTGAAAAAAGAAATGTTCTAAACTAATAAAAACAGATGAAACAAGAGAACATTTGAAGTGGGGAGATGGATGTCCCCATCTGTTTATTCTTACGAGTTGTCCTCATGACAAACTGTTGCAAATTGACCAAAGGCAGAAGGGTAATACACATTTCCATGGGAGTTTTGCACTGGATCTAGTCCTGGGGTAACTTTTCATATCTCTGATATCCAGCAATAGTAATCAAGATTGCCCTGGTAGTGATGCAGTATCTTGGCCTCCAAGCCCTGGGCATGAGTTCACCAGAGCACACTTGTGCTAGTGGGCCCTGGCTCCAGACCAGAATCTCTGCCCAAGAGTGCTGGTTCCATCCCACTTCCTGGCAGCTCCAAGGAGCCCAGCTGTGCCACTACTGATTTTGCACAGCTCTGCTGCTGTCTCACCACATTCATTTCAGTCAGAAGCTGATGTTCTTGTTCATCATGGCTGAGCTAAATCCTTAGTGCCTTGGAAGAGGAGCTCTGTCTGAAGTCTGGACAGCAGCTGAATGTTTGAATTTAAATCACTTAGAAAAGTGGAAGTTTAGGAAGACCATAAAAACTAGTTGTATTGTCACCTTTGGGTTTGCCACAAGTCATTTCTCTGGAATGTTACTGCCTGAAACACAAACTGGTGAAGTGAGAGAGACGGCATTGACCTGTGTTTAAAAATCTCTTCTTCCTCCCTTTTATAAAAGCTATGACATAGAAACATCTGCAATAAGGTGGAAGGACTTTATTGATATGTAATACATATTGCTGTTGAATATTCTATTTTCAACAAACCCTGGGGGTTATTGTTAACCTTGAAGGGATTATCCAAAACAGCTGCTTGGCTATTAAAGGAGCAGAAGGGGAAGACAGAGCAGTGCATTTGAGTCCTTCTTCCTCCAGTGGCCTGCAGGCAAAGTATGGTCAGAGAGCTTGGGTCTCACCAATAAACATGACTGTAATAGCAGGATGTGTGACTTACACAAATTCATGCTTTGTGAATACTAAATGATGCTTCAATTTTTTGCACATATTAAACTTAATATTTTAAAATACTTATTACAATTGAACTTTAGGTAAAAGTTGAGGCTACAAAATACCAGAGGGCCTATTTTGTTCAATAGCAGTAGAATAATACACAAACACAGAGTAGTGAAGGGAATCAGATGCTGACGGACTGGGGGATATTATTATTCATGTATTTTGTGTGGGTGACTGAATTAAAATAATTTAAGTTTATCTCAGAGTCTAAGGTTCACAGAAAGTGGGTGGGAGGAAGGCTGTTCACAGCCCAGCCTAAGCTTTTACAGTCAGCAACAAAAGAATTCAACACCATTCTTTAAACCCTGACCTTTAATCTCTGATGGGAGTTGAACCTTTACATTGCCTTTTTGTTCTGACCAGGTGACAGCAGCCTTATGGGTAGGGACAGGCCATCTCTCCTGAGGAAAAGCTCACAAAGAAGGCCCCAGGTAACAGCCCGTTGATCAACTGGCTTGCTTCACTGCAGCTCCATCCCTAAATAGAATGCAAAATGCCATTTTATGCCTGAAACATAGCAACGCAATATTTCTGTGGATTCAGTCCAATGTATTGCATAAGATGAAGGCTAAGTAGATTACCCCAAAGACAACCTCCTGCAGTGTGACAGTGGCTCTGACCTCCCTTGCTGAGCTCACATTATCACCAACCCTATTCTCTGTAGCACCTACATTTATTAAAGATGGATGAAATAAGTCCTAGAGCTTCCACCCAAACCTGAAATTGCTGCTTCTATACACAATAACTGTCGAGTGTTCCTTACTCCTTTTCTTCTATTAATAATACATTAAACCACAGTTATAAGAAGGAAACTCAGAGAAAAGAGGGGAGAAAGATGATAATGATTTCTTGACAGACCTTGAACGAAAGGTTTTAACGTAGCTTTAACTAAGTGTGACACACCACCTTTAAATGTACAAGTCTCCCTCGTTCCCTGTCTCTTCATACTTAATTGAGAAGTCCCACTAAAGGATGGAGCAGAGACTGTAATGAAGCACCTCCCCCAAATCTTTAATTCAAAATATCTGATGTTGATTATGTGTTTCTTTTGTGCTAAGTACTCTCGCTGTTGACGTCTGCATAGAGAGAGGCTGAACAGCCGTGTTCTGTGAATATAACTCACGCTGTTCAAATTGGAATGTTTTATTAATCATAGTTCTAAAAGATATTGAACATTGGAGGGGGAGATCAAGAAATAAATAATACATACTCTTGAAATGGTGCTGAGATGAGTGGCTGTTCTCTTTATAAATATTACAAACCTCACATAATCCCCTAGGTACAGACACAGTATTCAACACACATAATGATGAACGACAACAAAACAGCATTTTAATTTGAGCCAGTGTATCTTCAGTTATGGTTTGTTCATCCTGTTAAAGCTTATTCCCTTGTGTCTTGTGAACTAGGCAATTAGTTGTCCCAAATAATGAACGATTATCCTGAGATGCAATAATCAACTCCCACTCGGTCGTTATCGGTGATGAGATGGTACCAGGTACGTGAAATAATCCATACATAAGGCAGTTTGTGTGTAGTTTCAGTATCCTGCCTATTTCTTGCTGCATAGTTAACCTTTCATTTAAACTTATTTTTAGTATGTATGTGTTTATAGATTTTTAATCATTTACCCATAAAACAAAACCTGTTTCTAAAATTTGGGAGATATTTTCTTGGGTTTATTCTTTAGTCAGAATTATCATGGCACACGTTAACACTGAAAAATTAATTTAGCAATTAACTTAGCAAATATTATCAGTGACAATCTAACAGAGAGCATTTTACTTTCTGCATTGTCACTGATGACTTGTTTTGTAAAAAGGAAGAAAGAAAAGAGGATTTTTATAAAGGAGATGTGCATGCGCCCATCAGGTCACTTTGGACCAGATTTTCCAGTGTTGCATCTACATTAACTTTTAGGTTTTTTGTTTTGTTTTGTTTTGTTTGTTTGTTTTCCGGTACCAGGAATCTAACTCACAACCTTGTGCTTGCCAGGCAGGCGCTGTGCCACTGAGCTAAATCCCCAGTCCTACATTAACTTTTAGATAAGTTACTCAGGTCAGAGTATGGGAATGGGGTACCCCATGCCCCTAGAACTCCCCCTGCCTGGCAACTCTTACATATCTGGCTGCTATTTTCACACTGATTGCCCACTATTTACATAGCTAATTATCTGCTGACATATTTCAAGTTTGGCTTTTCAGGTAGAATGAAGCTGGACACTATACCTTACTTATTACTGTCTGACCATTTTCTGAGTCTGGGGTAGTGCTTCAATACAGTGTCTTTATATAATGGTGGGTCCTCATAAGAGTTCAATTGATTGATCAATTGATTGGTATTTGGATAACAAATCAATCGAAGAACAAGCATGATTTCTGTTTTTGTCTGTTCTCCATAAAGACAGAGAAAAGCACATCTGATTCAATGAAGATTAAAGAAAAATGACATCATACAGTATCTCCAATTCCCAACCTTGCTCAGATTGTAAGAATAGCAAATAACCTTATAAATTTCTGTTAGAGAATCACACTTCTAGCAAGACAAATTTTGTTTCTTTTTACTAAATATTTTCAGTACCTACTCTAATCAAGTCACTAGATGCAAAAATAGATAAGAAAAAGATATTGATCCTATTTGAAGAAAATAGATACAGATATATGACAGAATGAAACACAAATACAAAGTAGAATGAAAGAAATTTTAAACTTACAGTAGACTTGCTGTTGTGTGAAAGTTAGAGTTGTTATATACCTTGTAAAACACACAAAGCTCCATAACTACAAAATTTTATTCCCTGTTATATCCCAGTTCTCAGCAAGTTCTACAAAGAAAATCATATTATTGGACATTTATCCAAAAAGGTACTCTCTGGAGTTATTTATTTATTTATTTATTTTGCTCTACAATCAGTAACTGGCTCATATAGCCAACCTATACAGCATTAACAGATTTATATACACAGTCTTCTTCTCATTGTGTGATGGAGAGAGAGGTGAGAATAATACATGGAGGTCAAATGTTCTTTAAAATTTGTTTAGTTTTTTTATAAAATGAAAAAGGTGTAGTAATGAAAGAAGTCAGTTGAGAAATTTAATAGATTCTGCATATTTTATACTTTCAAATATATTATTCTGAAATATTTTGGGAGTTCTACAAAAGTCAAAATTCAGACATATTGAATGAGCGACTGAATTAATAAATATCTCCTTTTTTATTTATTGAAACAACAGAAATGGACTTAAAAGGATTCCAAAAATCAAGTGGACTTTGTTTAACTTGCTGCTAAATATGTATAAAGGACTTGCTCATTCACTGAGGCATGGGACAGAGGCCTGGGCGTATTCTTAAAAACAGTCATGCCTCAGTGTTTAATTTTTTCTGATCTCATTTCCAAGCACTTTATACTGATTGTTTTGTGTGATTTGATTAAAATCATTCTCCCATCTCAGGGTGAATGTGTTTGTGATTTCAAGAGAGTTCATTCTTCCCAGGTCATAGGCCACATAGACCAGAGCAGCACAAAGCTGTTCTCTAGATGGTTTTTTGCATGACAGTTTGTAGAACTACACTGAGATAACTGTCAACTCTACAAATCTCCAAGTGGTTTGTTCTGATATTGCTCTGATAGTGAGATCTCTGGGATCAGAAAAATCATCCAAAATCTCTTCTTAAAGTCTTCTTGAATTGTGTTATTTATTTATTTATTTATTGATT
Source organism: Chinchilla lanigera (assembly GCF_000276665.1). Taxonomy (NCBI): domain Eukaryota; kingdom Metazoa; phylum Chordata; class Mammalia; order Rodentia; family Chinchillidae; genus Chinchilla; species Chinchilla lanigera. The sequence goes on along the minus strand of NW_004955469.1, from coordinate 4,370,197 downwards.
GATTGATTGATACTGGGAATTGAACTCAGGACCTTGAACTTGCCAAGCAGGCAGTTCTGCCTCTGAGCTGCTTCTATAGCCTGACCTGAATTGTGTCTAATGGGGCATAATATGGTGCACATTTTGAGTTCTTCCTTGTGTGAGCATATGGTCTTCCTTGTGTTCCAAAAACATAAGTGACCTAGACTGGCCACTGGCCACTGCATGGTGGTATACAGTGGCACATAATATGCTGCAATCTCATGCAGTAAGCACACCCTTTTCCACCCCACAAAGCTCTTTTGTATCTCCAGGAAAATTTTCACTGGTGTCCCTGCAGCAAAGAGGTCAAAGAATGGAACCCAGGACTAGTTTGGAAACAGATTATTTGGGAAACTTCCAAAAAAACGAAATTTCTTTTGACTACAACAGTGCAGGTAACATATTGGTTCTGTGCAAATTAAAAAAATTCCTTGTACCACAGCTTACTCGGATATGAAAGGATGCCAGTGAGCACCTACTTTGGAGGACTGCTGTGAGCATTGAATGACTAAGCCCATGGGAAGGGTCAAGAACATCCCTTGTCCAGCATGTATCATTCAATATTCTTAAGTTAATGCCAATTTTATGGCTACTAAGAGCCTGCTGTGGAGTCAGAGACCCACCACATCAGTAGAGAAAAGGAGACAGCTATCCTTCAAGCCCTAGAGACTAGCTTGGCAAAGTCCTTGTTTCAATAAGTAACATTGCTATCCTCTCTGAAGTCATCCGCTGTAGACCCATATTTTCCCTGAAGCCTTTCCTGACCTCTGTGATCCCTGAAATCCGTAGCACTTTGACTGTCATACATGAGGTAGACTAGGCTTGTTAAAGCAGAGTCTTAAGGGATGTGTGTGTGTGTGTGTGTGTGTATGTGTGTGCGCGTGCACACAGTGCTGAAGTGAGTATCACCTCTCCTAACCAATAAGGAAAGGACAGACCAAATGCGGAATGAGATAGCACAGTTTAACTATAATTCCCAATGTCAACCCCCTTGCCATAAAACCTATACTTAGTAATCCCTGAAGGGGGTTCTAAGAATTCCATATAAAGGCAATAAAGATTCAATAACAACGGCTATACCCAGTGTATAGAAATACTTGTATATAATTTTCTATCTCAAGCATAACTACATATTTAGCAAGCTAGAAATTAATGCTGAAAGTATACAGGGATACTTCTTTCATTGTTAAAGCACAGAAGAGGCTTTCAAACGACATTACTTCATTCTATTTTAATGTGTTATTTCTCTTTCTTCTAACTAAATATTACATTCAGAATCAAGCACACAGACACAAGGGAAAAGGAAAAGAGTATGTGTGAAAGCGAGTGGAAACCTGCTGCACACAGAGAAGGAACACTGGGAAGAGATGCTAAGACTCAGACACCACCTCCCTTCACCCCCTGTGCCTTCAGGGATATTCGGAGATCCACAAGGCTTATTGACTCTGTAGAGGATGAGTTGTGGAATGAGACAGGCTGGAGTTCAAGTTTTGGATCTGTCTCATACAAGTAAATTATAGGCTCTTCTGACATTTTAAACTACAAAATGAAGACAGCAATAATTAATACGTATTTCAAGAACTGTGGGATTAACAAATGGGTAGAACAGATCATGGCATATCCTTCTCTAAGGCACTGTTGTGATACTATCGTTCTTTTCTGTTTAATATCATGGGCACTCTGTGGGAGTCTGAGTGTCCCAGGCTTTAAAGGAGAAAGCGTAAGGAAGCCCATCACATAACACCAAATATTCATTGTTCTCATACGGGAACTCCAAGTTTTTGTATGGTGACTTCCCCACAAGACTTTCAGACACCACCCAAAGCAAAAAAGTCCTCTTGTCAGCAGTCACTGGTCTGATTTAAGCCTCAGGTCCTGATGCAGTGTTCTAGGTCATGCCATGTATTTGTATGTTTGCTTAGTTATTAAGTTTTTTTCTGGAATTTTCACATTTATATTTCCCTGAAAATACTCCTAATTGATGTAGAAAGCACACTGCAAATGAACCTAGATACAAGAGAAAAGTTCACTACCAAGGCGATGGAAACCAAATGGATTTTCTTTTGTAAATTTTTAATTTTATGAAAAATGAAACAAATTTTCATAATCAAATAATAAGAGAATAACATTCCATTGTGCATCATTATCTCCAAAGCAGTTACTCTGTATAAATCATAAAGCAAAAACTTTCACTGTTACTTGTGACGGAGGTGCTACAGAAAAGTTATCCCAACAGGGAAAATGAGAGTAGCTATTGACATGGTACTTACCCATGCTTACACAGGGATGGCCAGGGATGCCTCATCACGAGAGGAGGTACCCAGCTAGGTCAGACACGTGTCCACATCATTGTTGTCTCTAAACATTGCGTGGCCTGTCACCTTCTTCCATCACTGATTTTGGGACGTAGGTAGAACAATGTGCCAGGATTGCCCTCAGGTGGGAATCAAAGCAAAGTTCTTTGCTCTCCAACGTGCCAGAGTATTGAGTGACACAGCTCTGCTTAAAGCCATAACTAGTTCCAAATTTTCCTGGCTATGAGTTTGCTTTTGGATTTTCACTGTTCCTCTCTGAAATCTGGCCACAAATACCCCATGTGTAGCCCTGACCCAGAATACATTTGAGTGGAGAAGCATAGACTTAGTTCATTTGTCAGACACATCTGTGCTGAAGTTTTGTCTAGCAAGATATCATTTTTTGCACTAGATCTGAGTGGACGGAAACAGCATATAACCTCAGTCTCTGTGTGCTGTTGTCTAATTTTTCATTTCAAACGTAAGCTGCTTCACATACAGCTTTCAACAATGCAATTTCCTGTTTTTACTCTTACTTAGTTATATATAAAAACTATATGATAGCACTTAAAAGTAGACATACACTGAACATAAAAATATTCCAGGTACTATGTCTTTTCCTCTAAACACATTTCTATTTTTCAATCAAGACTGTTCAATGATGGAAACATTTTAATGATGAGAACTTCATAGATAAATGACACATAAGGAAACCTAAATTTGGAAAAAGCTATGCAATAAATGTATCTATTGTCACAGTGGAGTGGCAAGCCTAAGGCTTGATTCCTGACATTTTTTTTGAAAGACGGTTAATTATTACATAAGGATGATTTTTCTTGTACTCATAGTGTTTGTGAAGTTCTCCTTATGACAGCTTCTGAGGTGCTTCTTGATTTCACACACATAGAAAACACAGGAGCATGTAAATGCACCGGAAGTACAGGAAAGAATGCAAATCCAACCGCGATCACCACTTTTGAGTGGTTCTCATACTTGTATACACCATAATCTCCTGGAGAATTTGTTAAGACAGAATCCTGGGTCCTATCCTTCAGTTTTCTGAGTCAAATGGTTTGGGTGGGGGCCAGAGAGTTATAATTTCTGACAAATTCTGTACTGAAGCTGATCTACTGAAAGTGGGACCACCCTTCATGAATCACTTCTGAGGATATTAAGAGGAAAAACAATCACTGGTATGACGTACTACTTACCATATTGTGTTCAAAAGTTTTCAGAAAAGGAGAGTACTTTCAAACAATGGCTTTTTTTTGACTTATTCATGTACAATACATGAGGCCTGAACAGGACACATACATGAGGCCTGAACAGGACACACAGCAAATGCTCATTAAGGAATTATTAATGGATGAACCACTTCATATCTGCCTGGCCCAGAATTCTGTTTCTGGTGATGTTCTCTTCCCAGTCTCTCCAGTGGCTATCTGGGAGGAAACGCCCTACCAATTGCATATGTCTTCTGTTCTATTTTTTTTTTTAAAGTCCTCAATGAAAGTTTTCTACATTTGGGTCTATTTGCAAGCCTGGGCTCCACCAGGAGTGAAAAGCAAGAGGGGGAATTAGGCAGCTAGGAGCTGTTGCCACTGGGTCTTCCCCCGACATCCCAGAGTGTTTTGTCTCTTCTGTGGTTTGCCGAAGTGAAAGGGTGCAGAAAGCTATCCTGTGTCCCACAGTCCATCCTATTTCCCTCAGGCTCTTGTCTTCTGACTGCAATTTGCACCTCACCCAGGTGTGAAAACCTTTCCTGGGGAGAGGAAGATGCAGGTCCCTCTGTCAGCAGCAGGGTGAAGGCACTGCCCTCCTTGTTACTGAGAAAGCAAGTCTGTGGCTCGGCCTCTGATTTCGTTCAGACACTTGAACTATTCATACTCTATTAGACACATATGAAGGAAGGAAATTGGACTTTCTCAGGTTTCAGATGTATCAGCAGGGATGTACTACTGAAAATTAATTCCCTGACACAGACTGATGAAACCAGCCATTTCCTGAAATACTGAGATATATTTTATATTTTTCATAACATATGATCTCAATGTTACCCTAGTTCAAAATGCTGATGTTTCCACAATGAGACCCCAAACCCTCCATTTTCATAAACAACTTTCTTGTTGATTAATCAAAATGTCAAGAAATTGGTCAGTGTATGGAGCAATGAAAATAATCTAATAAAATCTTCATATCTTATAAAAAAGTAGAATGTCATCTAGCTATAAAATGCAAGATAAACTACTACACTATTTGATCTAGAGCTTAGCTGTATTTAGAAATTAAAACTATCTTCTTTCAGTGATTTTATTTAACACCAAAGTCTACTTTTTAAATATAATATCTTTCTTTTTCTTCCCTCCTTTTGAATATTAGTTTGAGCATTGCTAAGTATTCAAGATTCATTGCTGATAAAAAGTTAGGTACTTGGGTAATTTTTATATATAACTTTATATGTTTTGTTTTATTATACTAAGCTATTGTGCAAAATCTCTGGATGTTAGGTCTTAAACATCACTTTAAATCTATAGTTCCTAATGAAAGCTCCTTTATCAGTCTAATCTTTTGCCCGCTTAGTTGAAAAGCTTTACTGGCTGTTTTATCTCAAATGATTGTTTTGGTGAAGAAATAGTTGATATATGTTAGAAAACTTCAACATCTATGAAATATACAAATCTGTAATCCTGTTGTTACTAGGTGATTATACTAAACCATGTTTTACTTTATAACAGAAGCAATCATCTAATCAAGATGTTTAAAATCTATAGCAAGGATCGCATGCAGAGGATGCTCGATATATTGACTGAATGGTAAGACTGAAAGATTTAATGAGAGCTGGCAGAACTCTCCTGACTATATGTTGAAGACAAATAATTGGGATCTCTCCATGCTAGAAACACCTGACATTCCTGAACACTTCCAGAAACTAAGAAATATATTGAAGTGAAAAAGCAAAAAAAGAGAATCAACAAGACGCAGAGGTTACAGACATCTTAGAAATGCATCCAAAAACAGCTTCACTTCAGCTCCAGCAAAAAGGAAACTTTCACATGCACATATTTTTCCCCTAAAAACACATTCTAACTGGGTTATTGTAAGCTCCTTTATGTATATGTAGTCAGATTGGCTTGTCTACTCAAATTCCTTTCAACACTTCCTCTAAGAGATTTGTGTAAAACGCAGAGAATGGTGTAACCAGAGAGGTTTCTGTTTCTGGAAGCAGTTACGGCCACAGCAGAATTCCATTATTAAGAGTAAAATCTGAAGTAGCATCTAAGTGAAGGAAGCTATGAATAAGCTGGGCTCATTGGTGGATGAGATCTGGAGAGCAACTGTGCATTAGAAATCATCCATGATAAAGAAGAGTGAAGCAACTAACGTCCATTGACCTGACTCAGCTGCATTACGTCTGTTTTGGAAGGGTCACAGAGAGAACCAGTAAAAGGTGGGACAGTGCATGGAATTCTGAGAAAATGTCACCCTTTAAAAGATTTTCAGAATGTAAGGCACCTATTCATTTGTTAGAATATGAGAACTTGCTGTACAGTGGCTACTAAAGGTTTCCAAGGGCTGGGGATTTAGCTCAGCGGCACAGCACCTGCCTGGCAAACACAAGGTCCTGAGTTCGATTCCTGGTACCAGAAAAAAAATGAAAAAAACAAACAAACAACAACAACAAAAAAAAAAAAAACCCAGAAAATAAATAAATAAATAAAGGTTTCCAGGTCAATGACTTCTTCAGGCTTCAAGTTGGATTTGCCTTGACCTTTGTATGCACTGGTGGGAAGACATTTCACCCTTCCCCTTTCTTCTATATGAAGGAGTTATTCAGACAGTGTCTTCATTTGGAAGTGATCTGACACTGAATTTTGTTCTTGTTTTCCAGTCAACTTGTTAATCCAGAAATATATGTAAAGAGATGATAATAATAAAAAAATTTGAACTATAGTCAAACATAACATAAACTTTCCTGAATTTGTCGCTGCATGTTTAGCTCAAGGAACGGATGTTATATTGCTATTTTTTGCAAATATTAAAAAATAAAAGTTCTACACTCAAGGAGCTCATTATAAATTAAAGATCTATAACAGTGTGAGATCTACAAAGGGTGGCAAGCAGAAGACTTCAGTTTAGTAAATACTGTATTTACAAAATACTGATCATTGTCTCTTCCTGAAGACATAGGATATAGATCTATGTCAGTCACAACCTTGTTCTCTGATTCCTTATAAATCTTTAAGGAGGGATTGGACAAACTGTAAAATAAAAACAAAAATAAAAACAGAGGTCAGTAGACAGACTATTATTTTTACATGAGGAAAATGGAAATGGGTTACTATTAACTCCATTATATAATTCTGGAAACAATCTGATTGCACCATTTTAACCATGGTGTCATCGCTGTCCTAAAGGAAAGATCTAAATCACCTATCATTTTTATGTGACTCCATATTGAATAGTGGAAAATGGAAGGGCTGAGTTAGCATGACTTGATAACTGATGTGGGTTTCTTTCCAAGGCTCCATAGCTTTTTGAAATCTCATTCCCTTGAGACATTCTAAATGGTGCTTTTTCTGTCCTTTATTATTTAAAAGACCTTTTGTTCACAAGGGGTAAGAATTGGAAAGAAAGTGCTTGGAAATATCACTGGTGTGGAAACTAAGACCTACTATTACTCTTTATTTTACTCTACTTGACATGCCAACACAGTACTATTAAGTACTATTTATCAGAGAAGTGAGACATCATGCTTGGTTGGTGGATCAGGAAAGCTTTCACCAAGTGATTGGAATTTGAAAAGAAATCTAGAAGCAGATTAAGATTTCAATGGGAGAAATACTGGAGAAAGAGGACATTCCACTTGCAACAGGGTAAATGAGTGGAGATAAAACAGTATGGGATATGAGAGGAAAAGTTTGCAGCTGTATTTTAGAAGATATAATGTATTTTGATGGAAAAGAATGATGCATACTTTGGAATATAAGTGTCAACCACATTTTGGAAAGCTTTAACTGCTAAGATATGTTAAATTCAATAGGCATTAGAAGAGTTACAAGCTATTTTATTAGAGTACAGTAATTTGCTTGAAGTTTATGTTAGGAAAATGAACATGGTTGTGACATGTAGTTATCTAGCATATATGTATGTCTGTATGTGTGCTAAAGAAATCAAATAATGGACTATTAAAATAGCCCAAGGTAAAATACAATACAAGCCAAAATTAATTAGATGGCAATGACAAGGAAGAGAGTAAGCAGATGAAATCAATACTGTGCAGGAAGAATTGTGCACGGCTTAGCACATATGAATTGGAATACAGTGAGTACCTCTGATGAAGGAAATGAAAATTAGAAGGGTGAGGGAATAGGATTTCAAAATATGTTCTGATGAGTTAGAAAAATGTGAGCACCATTACTGGAAACTGGATCAGCTGGAGGAGGAACTAATTGGTCTAGGAACTAATTACTCTTGATGGCAGACCTTTTAGACCTTTCTGTGAGACAATTAGCCCATTGAGACACGTATGCCGTAGGTTTGCCACCACTGGTCTAGATGATGGATGTTTAGCCACTTGATGTTTAACCAATAGATGTTTTGGAAGCAAGAGTGCGTTGTTTGCACAGCCATATTTTAAAATGATGAATCTTCTGCTACAGGGAGGGTGGCTTGAAGAAGGTAAATCTTTTTAATAGTACGTGGTTGCTCATTGTCAAAAGCTTCCAAAGGACCATCCTGAAATGGAAGGAAGAAAAGGAAATAGTGAGGCATCAGAGCCAAGGATGATGAGGTGTGACTGTATAATTAAAAGTGACCATGCACTTTGAGAACACGTTTAGGGGGCATGCAGTTTATGTACTTTAAATATGGAAGCCAATTCTCACCCAAAAGAGCAGCAATCCTCACTAATTTTTCTGGGAGGCATACACAGCACACGGTCACATGGGGAGGGGAGGACTCCAGGTATTTTCACTAAGGGCCCCCCACAGTCAAAGGATAAAGACAAGAAAGGCCCATACTGATAAAGAAATTTTAATAACTGGAAGGAAAGGATAACACTTTTCAGCTTACAGAACTTGAGTACAATTACCTGACATCTATTTTTTAAGAAAGAGAAGGGAAATTTAATTGAATGCACAGTTAGACATCTATCAAAATGAATTTTCTTTAAAAACCTCATATAACAATATCCCATTTCTTTCTCAGTTTAATGATTTCTTACCAACAAAGCCTGTCAGTGTTTCCTAGAAGCAATATTGAAGTGACTTCTTGCTGGAAATTCAGAAAATGAACTTTTTCTGCTCCCAGAATCTCTCTCCTCATTAGGCTAGTTAGAAATCCGCCCGGGGCTCCCAGCCCTTCTTCTTTCTGAAGGATGCTAAGTGTGGAGCAGCTAATGGACATTTTAACTGTTAGGGGGCTTTCGATTCAATCCCTGGCAGCCTGGCAGCTCATTTGGATCCCTTTCCCTAGAGCAGCAATCATATGTACAAATACGATGGCTAAATATGGGCCAAAAAAGAAATAGTACTTTTTCCCCTCATGACTAACGGAGATATTTCTTACAAACCGGAAATAATTTGTGAAGGTTTCCAATAAGCTGGGACACTCACTCTTTCAAAAGACCTCTCCCACAAGACGGTCCCTGTAGCGGTTTGCTACTTGCAAGGAACAAAGGGGGAAGGGAAGAGCTTCCTCCGGTGGCTGTTTTGGGCATGCACGCTCCTCCTATGGGTCATTGTGTCAGATCATTTCCCTTTAAAATGCCACTTAATAGCAATTACTAATAAGATGAACTGAACAGACCTCAAAATAGTTTGAATTTCAAATGAAGGAAAGTTGGTAATACCAAAAAAAAAAAAAGAACTAAAAAAAAGGACTGGGGATTTAGCTCAGCGGCACAGCGCCTGCCTGGCAAGGGCAAGGTCGTGAGTTCGGTTTCTGGTACTGGAGAAAAACCAAAAAAAAAAAAAAAAAAAGAAAGTTGGTAAGTATCTGTGAATGTGAAACATGTTTTCATGTAAATATGCATTATCTGAGAATAGAGGTAATTAGCCCTTCCCCAATCACGTTAACTTCCTCTGATTTTCCTGTTACACCTGTGTACCACTTTTACCCTAATATCAGCACCTATGATTTGGTCAGTAATTGCTCCCTGATTGTCCATGTTTCTTTTCTTACTCTATCAAGTTGCAATGCTTTTGTTTTTCTCCAATCCTATTTCCTGCATTTTCTTGTTCTTCTCTGACAAGCCAGCACAGAGGCTCTAATTTTACAATTCTTGATTTCACTTTTAATCTACAGGTTAAATTTAGTTTGGGAAAATATTGGCTTGATATTTCATATGCTTTAGATGCAATAATCTGCAAATGTCTAGACATTCAAATGAGAGCAGGAAAAAAAAATCTATTCTTTAAATTTATTTAGCAATTCCAGACATACATTTGGAGAATGTGTCTTCCATGGGTAACTGAAAGAGAAATTTGTTCTGGTTCTATATATGTATCAAACTGGCAAGACCCAGACTGTCTTATCATTTTATATAGAGTTTTTTAAAAAATATTTAAAGATGCTCATGTAAATTTGGCTGGAGTGGACACGTCAGTGCATAATTTATCCAAAGCAACTGTCATTTCTGGGAATCGTGGGATGAATGGAATTGGGAGCTGCCTTCACAGGGTGTTAAAGCTCAAACTTCAATACTGGTTGGGGTCATTTTCTTCAGAATATTACCTCATGATTTTTTGAGGACTGTTGACTTTTTTTTTTAACCTTGGAAAAATATAATGTATTTTGTGTGGGGGCTAAAAGGATTGGTGCTGTAATATCCGGCTTATGTGTCTCCCAAGACTCTCTAAGAAGCAAGGCTTTTGTACCTGTGGCAATATGTGTGCTGCTGCTCTAGCAATGGCATGTCTCATTGTTAACTCTGATGGCATGACCTTACATAATGTGACACATACTAGAAAAAGTAATGTGACAAAGTGGATCAGGCAGGCAATGCTGCACATGAAAAATATGACATCTCATCTGAAACCAATCCTGCTTTTAGCAAAGATACTTCCTCAAAGGGCACATGACTTTTGTCCACATCCTTCAAGCTCTATGGTGCTATGAAGGCCATGTAAAGGCCAAACCCATTATGGGCACAGAAGTAATGCAATATCTCAGCAGTGACAAAAGGCAATCTCTGAAAGATGACGTGCCCCAGAAATCAGCTTGAGAGGTGCAATTAGGTGGTATGCATATAGATGAGCTGTCTATCTCCTACCCACATGGTCTCTGGGATGGACAGCTACAGCGCAGCAGACCAGACATCCTTTGAGCTGACTGGATGGAATGGCAGCTGCTGCAAAAGCATTAATCTGTACTCCCAACATGTCCCTTAAGAGGGCTTCCAGCTTGATCCAAGTTCATTTCCTCACTGAACTGATATAGTGCATACATTTATTACATGTATCAGCCACAGGTCTGGTCAGGTATATGAAAAACATTCCAGAATTTCAAACAGAGGGGAACTTAGTACAGAAATGTATTTGCAAGTTGTTGAACAAAATGATAAGGAATACTAGTGAATGCTGACCATACCCTGAACTCAGAAAGAGGTAGAATCCCCTAATTGTCACCATTCAGGACTAGAGAAGTAGAATTGTGAAAGTAAAATTAATTCCTTACTTCAACCCATAGATGCTATTTGAGGCCCGATATTTCTATTGTTTATCTTCTATCTCTGCTGCAGGGACGTAACAAGAATGTAACTGATAAAAGGGTACAAAACATATATTTTCTGGCCTCTCAACAACTAAAAGAGAGACTAGTGGACAGTAGGTAAGCATGAAGTATTATAAAAGCAGACAGTGTTTGGCATGATATGTTACAGTTACTGCAATGAAAGGTAAACAAGACAGGGATTTGGAAATTTAAGGAATTTATGACTGGAGTCTCAAAAAGAATATCAAGATGTGTGTGTGTTAGACACAAATGCCTCATACTAATCACTGGGAAAGGAGGCTTTTTTTATTCGCACAGGTCTACCTTATAAATTTACTTTAAATCACTGCAATATTCTTAAAATAACATTTACCACTTTCCTGCATACAAAATTAATATGTAACATTAGCACAATAGAGAAGTTGGAGGAATATTTAAGGCTGAGCCTATGTTTCTACTTTTCTTTCCACTAAATGCTAATGAAAATTGCAGAAAAGTATTGAAAACATTTTCAAACATGCACTCAAAATTTTTAAAAGGGTACAAATCAAAAACTTTTAGGTTGTCTTGAGAGATCGTAATAAAGATAAATTTTTCTTTCATATCAAGTTAGAAAAATCTAAGATTGGTGATCATAAATACAAAACCAACAGATGTCTAGAAGCTGTGATTTTGGGTGAGCTGGGCAATCTGGATGTCTTCAATTTTGTATGTGTGCATGTGTGTGTGAGCATGTGCATGTGTGTTGTTTTCATTCTGAGAAGCAAATAATGATAGAGAAATTTCCTTTGATCTCTCTATTAAATGGTTTTGAAGTAGGATTATCTTTTAAAAACTGACCATAATTTTATGTTGTCAAATATTTTAGGTACTTAATTTATTTATTTATTTCACTGAAGCAGTTCAATCTAAAATTAATACTTGACAGTACATGGTTGAGTATGAAGACATATTTTACTGGATCTTTTTTACACTCTCACAGCTTCTAAAATCATCTGTTGAATGGTCAGTGGATATATACACTTACTCACTAAATTTCCAATGTCATGAATCCTGATGGAAACTCTTTTGATTGTTTTTCTTGTGGAGGCGGGGTGTTGTAAACATTTAAGCATTTAAAAGAATGCATGAGCTAGAACTAAGGAATATACATTTAGTGCCTTGCCAGAGATTCTTGCATGAGAATCTAAAAATTGCAGACTATATCTCTCTTACAGGCCACTGTCTAAACATTTCTATTATCAGCTAGGAGTTTTACTTAGAATCCCAGACCCACAAGAAATGTATGAAGTGATGTCCTTTAGAGGTTGGGGGAAAGGAGTTTACAGGAGTGAAGTATCCCTGGATATTTCAGAAATTATTTCCCATCTAGTAAGGGTTTTATGGAAGTGGGAATATGAAGTTTGCCTAATTTCCCAATTGATTGGTAAATTTATCATCACAGTGAAAGTGAATAGAAATATACAATCTTTCCTCTTTCTTTACATATAAATTCTTCCCTCTTAGGACCACAAGAATGCACTGAATGGTTAAATTTCATCCTAGGTTCTAGTAGATTTTTAGTTAATAATCCAAATTCCAGGATCATTAACACCCAACATTCATTATGCATTTTTGCATTTATTTCAATAAAATTATGCTATGTAGCCACCTTATTTAAAGCACAGAATAGGTATTTCAATCATTTTAAAGATGTGGAATTTTCATCTTAGAGCAGTGTCATAATTTCAAGCAATTTATCAATGATTAAGTAGCACATAAAGAGGTGGATCTAGAATTTAGTTCATGTCCATATATTTCTAAAGGTTATGCTTTTCATTTCTTTCTCTTTTAAAATTTTTTTACCACATCTCATAACATTAATGTGGGTAAGTACACAAAAGTGAGAGTCGTTGAAGATACATTCAGAATCACAAAATCCCATAACAATTAGAAGAACTGTAGTTTCCCTGGAGTGTAGAGCATATGTATAGCTGTGATACAAATGAGACAATGATAGTAAAGATATTATACTCTCAGCTATAATCCCCAAACAGAGTTATCTGTGCTTGCATTTGTAGGAGTTGAGTGTCATTAAATTGACTGATTTTTGTAATCTAGCAATATGTGTTGTATAGCTTTGAGTGGATGAGATTTTAGAAATGATGAGGGGAAAAAAAAGAAATGATAAGGCAAATTTAGAGCATTTGTGACTGGAAGTAAGTTGTGTGTGAAATACAATTAACTTTGATTTAAGGAAACTTATGAGGCTATAGCTAAGCATGATGCATTGATTTATATATTGCTGGCTTAGAATTGTGTTCTTCCATCACACTAAACTAAGGAAGAAATAGGTAGGTTCTTAACTTTAAAGCGAAATGATAAGATTAATTTTAGAAATGCTGAGAATGAGAAGATTACAGATCACCCGGGAGATGATTTCTAATAAGAATTTCAGATTAGACCCATCAGATAACTGAGGGCAGTACTGTGGAGGATTCCAAATAGAAATGATAATTGTATTTGGTGTATAGTAATCGCTCAGATATTAATTAAACTGCACTGGATTGTGTCAAAGTCAATTCAACTGCACAGGCTCATCAAATACAATGGAAAAGAAGTAGTCAAATGGCTGGAAGGGCACCAAGACAGTTAAGTGGCAGAGCTACAGAGGTTCTAGGAGAGAAGGATAGACTTTCAGATGACTCTGGAAATAAGAACTCAGTGGACAGTGTAGCAGTTGGGGCCTGAGAAATCTGGAATGTGTGAGTGGTGAAAATGATAGAAGCGAGTCTATGAATTTACCCAAGATAAAAGAGAACACGATGCTGTATTAACAATGCTTGCTGAATACCTACTATCCTAAATACAGCAAATATCACATTAAAATTCTTGGACGTGTGCATTTGCAACTTACAAGATGGAAGTGTGCCAGGTGCTGTGGTAGTTCTGAAATATATACAACTTGTCCAAGAGAAGCTGGCATCCTTGTAAGTGTTGTAAAACAATTAATGTAACACAAAAGTGAAAGTGTCCTAAGAAAGGACAATTCTGCCTTTTCTCCAACCACATTTTTGTTCTAGTGACAGATTGTGCTCTTATCAGTTCCTGGTGAATGAACAAGACAAGATTAACTTTGTTTGCTGGACTTTTAGCTCTATGAAATTGGGGATGGCATGTGTCTTGTTTATGCTGTTTTCTAACTACATAGATAGAAACTGGCCCAGTGGTTCCTCCATAACATATTTTTAATGAATTAATGGATATACAGATGGATTAATAAATTCCTAACCACTGTTTATTTGGAATGTTTCTTTGCACCACCTTCTTTTTTATAAATTGTATTTACTCATCTACATATTTCTCCCATTTTAATCCTTATTTGAGAAAAAGCTACAAAGGTCCTAAACTTTCCCTTTTGAAATTTCCCACACAGTATCTCTCTAGTGTCCTTGATGTGTTCCTTCAACATCATAGCAACAGCCCAAGTACCTTAAAATACAATAAAAGATACTCTTAGATTCCTTTGAAAGATAGAAAAATGAAATTTTATTCACTTTCTCAAAATGATGTAGGTTTTGAAAATATTAGACTTTTGACCAGCTTCTGAATTCAGAGCTAAAGAGTTGCCTTTCCATTGTTTCCCTCATGAACATAATGTGGCTTGATATTTTCCCCAGGTTCAGATAAATTGAAAGTTATTTGCAGTTAGCTTGAGAGGTATGTAAGGACTCTTTTTGGAGAGTTCATCAGGTTATGTTAGACTCTGAATTCCTTGAAGACCCCATAACCACCCAAGTACATCAAACTGTTTGAGCAGATGATGAAAAAAACTTGTTCTGGTTAAACTGAGACCATTCTCTAACTTTTTAAACCTTCGAACAGCTTAAGAACTAATGCATACTGCATGTCTCTTTCTGAAATGTTGTCCATCTTAGCTGTTATATAAGAGTGAAAGCACAGTTCTGCAATATATGAAGAAATCTTTGGATTCTGTAGTGAGAGGAGCAGCGTGACATAAATCTCTGGAAGGCATCTTATTTCACAAATTTCCCAGTTGATTCCCACTATTGTATGAGTCTGAGTTCTTCACTGCTATCAAAATCAGTCTGGAAGCCTCCTGAGATTTCCTCCTGGACCACAGATGCCAGAATTCTGAATGCACATTTAAGTTTTAGTGTGCATTAAATGTATTTCGTAAATGCATGGTTACATTTGTACATTTAGTATTTACACTGTGAACTGTGAGTGTTCTTAAAAGAGGGGATATTGAATCCACACGACATTTTTTTTAAGGAAATCGGATAGTCATATCATGAAAGAAGGGCAAGAGAATATGATTTAAGATTTAATGTCAGACTTAATGTCAAATTATAGACATGTATAATTTCCATGCAGTGGGGCACAGAGAGAAGGAAGTCTGACTCATGAGTGTTGAAGACCAGGTGTAGTTTAGACAAACAGAGCAAAGTTATGCATGGTACTGTAGTGAGGAGAACAGGCTTGAGGCATTGATACGCAAAGGAAGAGAAGTCAGTGAAGGACATGTGTCTAACAGTACTGCCCAAGAGAAGGGCTACAGGAGAGCTATGGGGTTTCTGATTAAGTCCACACACAAAGTTTCTGGTTACTCTTCACAGTAGCTAGGGTTTTCTGGTAAATGGAAGCTCAGATTGATATCTAGACATTTAGAAGCAACTCTATATCCTTCAACAAGAATATTATTAGGATAAAAGTAACATTTTAGAGCAAATCCATAATACTGAGTGATAATAACAAACTTCTTTTAGCATTTCATGTGTATCAGACACTGCACCTTTATAGTTATGAACTAATTTATCTCTGAGAACAATTCTATGAAATTATTTCCATTCTCTCTGTTTCAGATGGGTAATCTGAGATCAGAGCAACTGAATAAAATCCAGAAACACACAGATAATTCAAGGCAGAGTTAAGAACCAACTGGGCAGTTACACTGTGGCATCTTCTAAAGAGCTATGCTGTGCTTTCTTTTTGCTCAGTATCTGTTTGTTATGTGTCTTTAGATAAAGTTTTCACAAATAAGTTTCAATAGGTTTGTATTAGTATTTAAAAGGGATATATCAAAATGCATTTAGTCTATTATTTTGGGTAAATAGTTATTTTCCATTTTTAAAAAATGCTATGGTAAACAAAGCTGCATGAATTTTTATCTTTGCACACATACCTCCACAAAAAATCAGTTCTTTACACTGAAATGACTGGATTAAAGGACATGGATATTTGTAAGGATTTTAACATGGGCTATCCTAAATTACTCTCTGCAGAAATATTTCCAGTTTGCATCTCCCATCAAAGATTGAGATGATCAATTTCTCTAAACACTCATCAGAGATGATTATCCTTTAAAAAAAATTGACAGCCTGAAAATCTCAGTATGACTTATTATAGTTTTAGTTTGAAATTTTATTATAAATCAGAAAAGTTAAAATATTTTTGTATGTTTAATTCTAATTTATCACCTTTATGATTAAATTTCATTGCTCTCTATTTGTAATAATGTTATTTCAATATTTATCCCCTTTGTTATGTTTATTGCAATTTTTAGAGATTTATTTATATATGTTTTCATTATAAAATTTTTTTAAATGATCAACATTTGACTTGATGCTCACAACTTTTCATACTCAAAATATACAATTTTTACATGAATTTAGTGTTGTTTTCTATGCTTTTAATATTTTGAAAACCTGTGACTTATTTTGATGTATAATCTGAAGTAGTTAAAATATTTGTCTTTTTTCTTAAACAATTGGTACTTATCTAAGAGCTATCAAGTGGTTTTTTACTCACTGAGGTCATTATGATCAATTTTTTCTTTATCTTATTAAGAGAAAAATATTCATATATTAGATATTCTTTAATTATGTAAATTCATTAACTTGTGGTTTATTTTATCAACTTTTCCTTGGTCTCATCATTTTAATTTTGTGGCTTTTTGTTTTGTATTTAATTTTACAAGTAATAGAAATTTATTGGAGAAATGCATTAAACAGGAGACAAAAAGAAGAAAGTCAATCATTGTTAGGTTTTTAGAGTATAGTCTTTGATTTCATTGGTTATTGTTTGTATTAGTTAACGTTTTTTGAAACAGGGACAAAATACATGTCACTCAAAAATTAAGGTAGGATACAATTGCTTAGCTCATGATTTTAGAAGATTTAGTCTACAGTAGCGGGATCAAAGGTAGAAACAGTATGAGTGAAAAGGATGGAGGTAGATACCGTTCAACTAATGGCACCCAGAAAACAGAGAGAGATGGGAGAGCCAGACCGGAAAGGGAGGACCCACAGAAAAGAGCACATTCCTGCCTATCAAATCGCTGGTGATTGACCACTTCCAACCATCCCCAACTTCCTAGGAGCACATGCAGCTATGATCTCATCAGTAGGTTAATCCACGGATATGTATAGTGCTCCTACAATCCAAAATCCTTCTAAAAGCCCATTTCAGAATGCATACAATTTTTTATGGGGCATGCTTTAGATCTTAAACATAACATTCTGCCTCTGGCACTTCAAAGGGTCATATGTATCTCATTATGCAAAATATATTTAGCCTATCTCTAAAAGTTGTCAGAGCCTTAACTGTCTTAGCATTGCTTAAAAGAGTAAGTCCAAATTCTCTTCTTCACTGAAGACAAGCTCTTAGCTATAAGTCCCTATAAAAGTAAAAAAGAATGCTAAAATACTTTTAGCATACAATGACATGGGGTGAACCTTCCCATTCTTGAAAGAAAGAATAAGAGATTAGAAAAGATGAGTGATGCAAGACCAAAACCTGGTGAAGCAAACATTAAGTCTCATAGCTCAGTGTCCAGCATTTGGGACACATGGGACACATGGCACACATGGTGTGCTCTGAAGAGTTTGCATAGCTCCTCCCTTTAGTCTTGCTGCTTGCAGGCCACATGACCTTTTTCTTGGGATGGATTTGGTCTTTGTGGCTTTCTTTGGCATATATTTTATGTTTCTAACTCCTTACTACACTTTTGGATTTACATAGAAATTTATAAATCACCCTGTTATGAACATATTTTCTGGCCACCCAGGCCTTTGTGTGAAATCTGGGTGGAATTCTCTATGATGCCACAACTGCTATATTTTTTCATGTGTGTAAAACCAGCACCAGGTAAGTGATGTCAAGGTCTATTACAGGCTTGATTAGTAATCAGGCCCCTTGGACCATGGCTGGAGTGACTTCTGAGTGTCCAAATTGCTGAATGCGGAGAAACACTTTTGTGGCAGCCCTGAGTAAGCGTGTGTCCTAGCTTTCTTTTGTCAGAGTATTCTGGGAGAATTTATACTTTCTGTATCCTTGAGCCTCTGATAGTGTCTGGTCAACTTTTTTTTTTTTTCTGGTCAACTTTTGAGATGACATTAAACCATCCTTTTATTGTTTTAATGTAAAGTACTTGACTTTTAAAAATGGCACAATTTTATTAACCCCATCTCCTTGGCTTAAAATTTACATGTACTTTTGGTGAAGGGAACTGTAGGGTTTGGGGGGAGGCTCTACATTTTTCTCTTGATTCCCAGTATAGAATTAGATAATAGGATCTAGTGATACCAATGACACTACATGAGTATTGGCTGCCTTGAAATTTCTTCAGCTAGGCAACCTAGCCCATCATCTTTAAACTCAGCCTCCTGTAAAATCTCAGGACATGGTAAAAATGTTGACAAGATTTTTTGTTAGAATGCAATAGGAATGGCTTCTCCTCCAATTTCCAGTATAGTTGCCTTTCACACCTGAAACTTCATAAGTCTGACTTTTAATGTCCACATTTATGTCAGCATTTTGTCTTTTGAACTCCTACCAGAGTCACCCATCAAGTTCTGTTTACAATATTTTAAAGTATCTCCAGCCTTCATCTCCAAACCTTTTCAAACTTCTCCCACAAATCAATTCCCAAAGATTTTGAACAACGTGATGAGGTAGGGTTACAACAATACCTGCAGTTCTGCTACCAATTTTCTGTATTAGGCAGCTTTCCCATGACTAAGACAAAATTTCTGATGCCCACAGTGTAAATAGTAGAGGTTGATTTTGGTTTATGCTTTCAGAGTGTGGAGTACACCACGGTGACCAGACTTTAAGGAGGAAATGTTATAAAAAAATGGCCTGGCAGAAGAAGAGATGTTCATTCCATGGTGGCCAAAATGTGTGCCAGAGAGAGAGAGAGAGAGAGAGAGAGAGAGAGAGAGAGAGAGAGAGAGAGAGAGAGCAAATATACTCTTAAAGAACACACTCTTCCAGGTCATGCCTCCACTCACTCAAACCCTCAAACTAGGCCCCATCTTTAACTGTAGATTTAGGAATGAACTCATCACTAATCAACGGATTGATCTACTAATGACCAAAACACCCTATGATCCAACCACATCCCAAAGTCTGATCTTTGAACACATCAGACTTTGAGGGACACTTTAGGTCTAAATCACAACTAAACTTTATATTTTTTATTTTTTAAAATACTGAATATTTTTATTTGTAATTGACTATTTGTATTTATTGATGTATTTTACTTAACATACTTCAATTATTTGGAGTGCTTTTAGGTTCACTGCAAACTTGAGAGAAACTTCTAGAGATTTGCCATATATTTACTGCCCTTACACGTGTACAGTTTTCCCCATTAATAACATCCTCCGCTAGAGTGGTCCGTGTGTTTTAATTGATGAACCTATGTTGGCATAGCGTAACCCCACAATTTCTATGCTTTTCTTAGGGTTCACTCCTGGTGCGTTGTATACTCTGTGTGTTTGGGCACATTTTTAATGGCATATATTCTCCATGACAGCATCATGCAGAGTAATTGTACAGCCCTAAAATTTCTCTGTGCTTTGCCTTTTTTTTTTTTTTTTTTTTTTTTGGTTTTTCTCCGGTACCAGGAACCGAACTCACGACCTTGCGCTTGCCAGGCAGGCGCTTTGCCGCTGAGCTAAATCCCCAGCCCTGTGCTTTGCCTTTTCATACCTTCCTTTACTCAGTTCCAGGCAGCCAGCAGTGTATTTGGTGTCTGCACAGTTTTGCTTTTTCCATTACGTCATACAGTTGGAATCACAGTATAAAACCTTTTGAAATTGGGTTCTTTTACTAAGTCATGCACATTTAATTTCTTCCATGCTTTTTTGTGATTTAACTACTCATTTCTTTTTAGTGCTGAATAATACTTCATGGTCTGGATGTAGCACAGTTTATCCACTGACCTTCGGAAGGACATCCTGCTTACTTCCAATTTTTGTCTGTTTTGAATAAAGCTTCCAGAATCATTCAGCAGCATGGTTTTGTGTGGACATAAGTTTTCAGCTCCTCTAGGTAAGTATGAAATGGTGTTGTTGCTAAGTCATGTGATCTAGGTCAGCAGTGGCAAACCTATGGCATGTGTATATTTTGTTTTTCTTTTAAGACAAAAGATGTTAATGTATATGCTGCTTTTTTCTAAACCAAAACTTCAGGATTCCAGTCTAATTGCAGTGTTGGTACTTTGCAATAAATAAGTGGGTTTTGAGCTGTAGTTTGGGCACTTATCTCTAAAAGCTTCGCCATCACTGTTCTAGGTCATATTTTTTATGCGATAGAATTTTTCATTAGCTAAATAGACACCTATCATATCAAGTTTAATGATTATATCATTTGATACCAAAATTTACGTGAACTCATTCAAGCAACTACATATTATACTCTCTTCAGGTATTTCCCAACTGCTGCTTTGACAAGCCATGCTATAACATACTTAGATATTCAAATATGTAAGGAAAGATGAATCTGGTTTTAAGGTGTTGCATCACAGCTTTTTGGGGGGAGTTTCCATTTGTTCTTCATAACACACTTCTCCCAACTCTTTTTCCTACCAACATTGAGGTAAATACTATGTGCAGTGAGGGATTTTGTTTACGTCTAAACCCACACAAGCACCACACAAAAATATTCATCCTGCTTGTTCCACTAGGGACCCACCTGTACCCTGCATTTTTCCCTCAGCTTCCCTGTTCAGTCCTTGTTTTTCTTATCTAAAACCTGGAGTATTTGGCTAGGATGCTTCTCATCCTGTCCGGCACCTTAAGCCAAGAACCCTAGAATGTTCGTGGTGGGTGTCTCTTGACTCCCCCGAAATGCTCCTGTGCCCATTGGATGAGGAAGGAGGACTCCTCTGAGAACTTCTTTTCTAAGTGCTCTTGACTTTTGATGTATTTCACAAGTGGTTTGTGAAGGCAACTGGGAATTCACTGGAAAGATAATGGGTACCTGATTGGGGACTGGGTTTTTGGAGCTTCTATGCTCTCATGCTTTGTAGAACACATGTAGTCTAATGACAGCCTAATGGATGCTCACCTGGTTCACCTCTCTCTAGGAGGCTCCTCATCCTTCAGTACTGGTGAAGATGAGAGCAGCAATCTCTTCTTTATGAAAAGCTGCTCTGTGTCTACAGTTGAGTTTATTTCAGTTTCTTTATGTCCTCAGCTCTCTAATGAGTTTTCAAAAACTATAATAATATATTTTCTCTGGTTTATTTTGGTACTTAGGGTGAGTTTTACAGTCTATTGCAATTTTCTATATCAGAAACAAGGGCAAGACTTTCATTACATTGGTTTAATTTTTGGATATATGTATGCTATCTAGTTAGCTATGGTTATACTATCCTCATTTATAATGTTACTACATTAGAGTTTTCTAGAGGAACATAATCAATAGAAAAAAATATAGGGCCAAGTGTGGTGTTGCATGCCTGTAATCCCGGTACTCAGGAGGCTGAGGCAAGAGGATTGGTATGAAGTCAAGGCCAACCTGAGCTACATAGTGAGTACAAGGCCAGCCTGAGTTACATATGAGACCCTACCTCAAAAAACAAACTATACATTTATATATATGGTTTATATATAAAGTGTATATATATATATTATATATAATAAATTCATAGATAGATAGATAGATAGATAGATAGCTATAAAAGAAATTTATTAGGTAGCTTTACAGGATCAAAACAAGACAGTCCACCGTGTGTCTGAGGGATCAGAGGTAGAAGACTGCATAATAACCATCTGTGTGCCCGATAGATGGATGGCTCTGTAGGAGCTCACCCCAAGAAGACAGAAGCTAAAGAGCAAGAGGGACAGAGGATGCAGCAGCCCTCTGAGGTCGAAGGCCTGGATGCTCACTGCAGAGTCACTAGTTCGAGTCTCCTTTGGAAGACTGAAGCCTGAAGAAACTGGAGACTGATGTCCAGCAGTGACAACAGGTCTTTCTTTCCCATTTATTCTGATGCAGACCATAAAGCTATTGGTGGGTGCCACTCACATGCCAGGTGGTTTTTCCTTTCTCGGTTGGCTGCATGTCAGTCATCCACAGACACACCTTGATGTGTGCTCCACCACTCTGCAGGTGTTTATCAATCCATTCAATTTGTCATGCCAGAATTGAAGGTCACAGCTAGCAACAGTGTGTTCTGTCTCTTTAAACTGATAATGCTTTGTTGGGTCTTTTTCAGCTTAATTACTGGTGAATCACACTAATATTTCTTCTTCTAATTGTATTAATCATAGTGTGGTAGTACTTTTTTACAAACTTAAACTTGAAAATTTTATAAACTTTAAAAATAAATATATAAAGTTTCAGTTATATATTCATTCTTGTATAAAAGTTTGGTCTAAAATTTAGCAAAGTTCCTACTGATAATATTTTTAATCAGTTTTATTTTATTTTAATAAAAGATTATTTAGCAAAATACATTATTTTTGTATTCATAGTCATATAATATTTAAAAATCCACTAGCAAATAGTTGATGCTAGTAGTATGTCTTTACATGTATATTTTATTTGCAGTTAAACTTTTCGTTACTGAGTAAAATATGATCAGTATTATTTCTATATAACCCAAAGAGCAATTGAAAGGTACATTTGTTTTTTTGCTTATAGGACACATATTTCAATATTCACTAATACAAGAAAGTCTGAAAATTGCCAAATATTTTCTCCATTTCAATTACTCTTTCCCCAGTTTAATTGAGATATAACTAAACATTAAAGATTTTATACTTTGAAGTTGTGGACCTTGATGATTTGACATAGATATACATTGTGTATATTCACCACAATCAAGGTAATTAATACATCTATCACTTGATGAAGTTATCTTCTATGTTTTTTCCCCTCTGGTGAAAACACACTATCTACCATCTTAGCAAACTATGTATCTCAGAAAGGAAATTTTTGTAAATATTAATCAATATGTATTAGAAACCAGGTGGAAGTAGCAACTAGAACTCTATAATAAAGTATGATACAATACAGTCCTAAAGAGACATATGTATGTAGTGGCAGGAAAATATGACTCCATCATTGAATTGCAAGGATCAAATATTGATCTTAATGTAGCGCTTCACCCTTTCAAAGGTATTTAATTTTAATTCTTCTTTATTTAAGCTGAACATTTGTTTAATTAACAGATGTAGACACATATGGAAACTAAGCAATTTCCCTAACATCACAACTGTTAAGTTACAGAGCCAAGGCTTGAAATCCACTTTAAAAGCTTTTGTCTTTCCACAACATTGGATTTGTCTACACAATTCCAGTCACACCAAATCTAAATGATGTAGAAGATTATAGGTTTGGATAGAGGTCTGGTAGTTCATTCAGAGCCCAGGATATTTTCATTTCTTCTTATCCTCATCAAGTCCACTCTCATCCTCAGCCTTACTCCATCTGACCTGCAGAATTGTGCCCTTACACTGTCATGTGTCAAGCATGCACCCCACAGAGAAGAATTTCTTCTTGTGTCAATTTTTAAGAGTGAAGAAAGAGGCCAGACAGAGGTTTGCAAATTCCAGAACAACTTGAGCAATTTAACAACTTAGAGACTCTGTCTCAAAATAAAAATTACAAAAAGGCTTGGGATAGAACTCAGAGTGTAGGTCTTGGGTTCAATCCTTATGACCAGAGAGACAGAGAGAGAGAGAGAGAGAGAAAGAAAGAGAGAGAGAGAGAGATTTGAGAAGATTTTTCAGCATATCCCCACAGAACTCCATGTGAAAACTACATGGTATGCCCAGTTTTAACTAATTGTAGGCAAAGAAAAGGAAATTGCTGCTATTAATTATAATTTTCAAGAGTCAGACCTGGAGACATGATCCTGACCTTTGAAACTGAAAAAAAATTTATTGTAAAGAATGTGGCAAGGCGGTGGCTTTGGGCAGGAGACAAATTGTCTGTGATACAGACAGAGAAATTTGAAGTAAGGGGAGGAAAGGAAGAGTCAAAAGCTATTACAGGCTATACATCTCAAGAAATGGGGAAAATAGATTATTATCGAGAGAAATAGGAAGAGAACAAAGAGATGTCAATCTTGATGGAAAGATGATAGTTTTGGCTTGGCACGAGTTGGCCAGGGAGATGGAATTTTCAAAAGGAATTTCAGGCACATCGTTACAAAGTTTGAAGCACACAAAAGCAACCAGAGTGCAGACTGGGTCTTGAAAACTTCACAAATATGGTGCTTGATGTCATGGCAGTAAGATTACCAGGAGATACTGAGAAAGGACAAAGACAGCATTAGGAATCAACTCTAATTAGAAGTAAAAAGTCAGAGATCTGAATAAATAAAGAAGAAACAAGTGGAAACAAAGTAGGTACTATTTTTAACAGCATTATATATTTCTCTATGGCAAATATAAAATATTAAGCTCAACCTTGAATAATTATCATGCAATCCTTTTTTTTTCTTTATAAGCAAACATTAAAAGCACTTAAAGCATTTTATCAACTGTTTATACCACCATTTTTAATCATTTGTGTGAGATACTTACTTATATCCAATTATTCATTTTTTAAATTCCTTCCTTTAATCCAACCTTGACCTTCCATCTCAAACTTTAATCTAAAAGCTATACATTCCAAGCATAATAAAATGTAAGTATTTCCAGCAACATAACTGGCTGAAAATATGTAATATAAAGAGAAATGGTTTTAAACGACTTTGCCATATCACAAAATAAGCTGATCCAACTGTGACCATATATTCTTTCCTCAGTTCAGAGATGATGCACTTTTACCTTCACAACATCTCAACCTCAAGGCTGGGCCCAGGAGGAAGGAGTATGTGACATAAAGAAGAGAAAGCTCACCTTGTTCTGGGGGTGTCTGGAAAGAGAGAAAAGTAGCCAGTCAGATTGGTGCCTCAGTGTTTCTTTAATGAAATTTTTCACCCAGGAGGGTCAAAATGTGCTCTAGTGATGACACCGGAAAGAACACAGCAAACTAACAAAAAGCCTTTTAGGATTAAGAATTACCTCTTTATTTGGTCCTAAATATAACCATTAAGGATCCCGGCATAATTAACACAAGAGGATGCGTGGTCAGGGTGGAACTGATTCTGATTCAGAAGTGAGGACTCTCCTTTGATTTTAAGCGTCCTTTGGTCCCTTTGTGACCTGGATGCAATGTTGCAGTTTAAGGTAACATTCTAAAGTAGAGATAGACACCCGACTTTTTACATAGATATTAAGGACATTTTGTGGTGATGTTTTCAGGATAGAGGGGGGATCCCTAGTTCAGAAAGTCTGCAACACTAAAGGTTTTCATATTTTTCATCCTAATTTATATTCAGAAAATGTCAGTTTACAAATGAGTATTTCAAATATAAAACTGTTAAACATTGTACATCTTTTTGCATTTTATAAAATTTTAATTATTGTTCTTTTCTATAAAAAAGAACATCTTTGCACATATTTTAAACCTATTTTTATGAGCA
Source organism: Chinchilla lanigera (assembly GCF_000276665.1). NCBI lineage: Eukaryota > Metazoa > Chordata > Mammalia > Rodentia > Chinchillidae > Chinchilla > Chinchilla lanigera. The sequence continues at coordinate 4,344,400 of NW_004955469.1, read as the reverse complement.
TTATTCAAGATACTTTCTTGTGAGTGGAATTACAGGAGCAAATTATAATGTATTAAAATAAATTTAATCAATTACTATATATTGCCAAATGAATTTCCAGAGGAGTTGTACCAATTTATCTCTTCATTATGCTATAATAAATTGACATATTTATTTCACTTAACAAATAAAAATGTCAAGTGAATTGACAAATTTTATTTTTAGTAGTTTACAAAATTTTTATTTCATATATTCCTTAAGAAATTTAAATTTTTTATAAACTTGCTAACTATTTTTATCTCTGTAAAAGATTTCTTAGTGTTTTGCTAATTTTTCTTTCTATGGATTCAAAACTGCATTTAAATATGTATATTTGCCTGCTACTGGACTACATGTTCTATATCTGTGCTGATCTACTTCTACACTAGAACTAGTCAGAAATAATTATTATAGATAGTAATATTTTTTGGCATCTGGTAGGATTTAGATATATTTTTGTTCTTCAAGTTTGGGTTATTCATATGAACTTTCTCTTTCAGATTATTTTAGAAACATCCTGTCAAAGTCCATAAACTCTTTTTGAGATTTGCATTGAGATTGACTTAGTGCTTTTGAAATAGCATTACATTTTCTTCTGAGATGCTTCTCCCTAAAGCTCATTCTGGCTGATTATAAGTTAACTTTTCATATTGTTAGAATTATGACTAATCCTTAATTTTTATGATAGCTTTTTGGCACAAGCATTATTTTTATTTTGATAAGTTTTCCTGTATTTTTTTCTTTTTTGACAAATTTTAAATGGAGTTCTTTAAGTGGAAATAGTTAAGTAAATCTTACTTTAAAAGAAGAAAAAAATGGCACTTTTCATACAGTATAAAAAGAATCCATTAATATAGACTATTACTCAGTTTAGAAGCTTTAAGGTTTTCTAATAATGAAGATAATTTGGATATAAGTTAAACATATACCTTGAAGAGTCAAACAGTGCACAGAAATCATTTTGTCTTTCAATGCAGAAGGGCTCATTGACACTTTACATTATGGGTGGGCTGGGTCCACAGTATTTCTGGCTCATTTACACAGCAACCTGTTAGCATGCTTAGAATAGAATCAGGCTGTCTTGGTCGACTAAGATTTTCATACACTTAGACTATGACTAAGTACCCTGGTCTTCCCTACACTTCAGCAGCCATATGTCTACTGTATATGATGTTTCTACAAACTCTGTAGCTGAAATGGTTATCTTCCTATGTCAAAATTACTTTGCTTTTGGCTGTGAGTTTTCTCTTGCTTCTTTCTTTGTCTGAAAATAGACCTATTTCATTTTAATCGTCACAAGGACTGGGAGAGTATGGAGAAGTGTCTTCCAGCTATGAAGGTGGGATGCAAAAATACACTGAGAGAAGCTCATTCTCCATGTGTCCCCCAATCTGAGCCCTACTACTGAAAATATGAGAGCAATAATAGGCCCTCAGCAGGCACCCTAGAGATTGGGCCATCAACCAGAAAATATTCACCTTAATTCCTTTTAAGGTGGGGCAGTGAGTGAAAATCATATCAAGATTCCCAATGAGCTTCTATGAAGAGAAACCAAAGTTAAGCAAAATATTAGAGTTTATATTAAATGAAGCAGATTCATATGATGCACAATTTGAGATGCAAAAGCCAATGCACCAGTCCAGAGCCTGAAACTTTGCTGCTTTTTCTTGGTGATATTGCTCTCCCACCCCTACACTGGATCAAAGGCAGCCATTTTGGATGATAGGTTTGGCCCTATATGATAGCTCCTAAGTGCAAAACACAACCTTTCCCAGAACATCAGAATAATTTAGCCATCCACCATAAATTTTAGGTTCCAGTATATGTCTCTGACCACTTAAAACAACTTATTGGCAAAAAGTGGAGTATCACTGCTTTCCTCCAATTTTTGGTCACAATGAATGTCCTACTCTGACTCTAAGCTGGGAGCTAATACTATTAATTTTGAAAGTGTCACAATGTGTGCAGTGTCCCCACAGGCCCCTGTCGTATACGCAAGCACTCAAGCCTCCATCTCCTCTCCTCTCCTCTCCTCTCCTCTCCTCTCCTCTTGTGGGCTACTTCCCACTAAAGCTTCTCTCTCTCTCTCTCACTCTCTCTCCCTCTCTCCCTCTCTCTCTCTGTCTCTCTGTCTCTCTCTCTCTCTTTCTCTCTCTCTCTCTCTTGTGGTACTGCAGACAAAACTCAGGGCTTTGTGCCTTCAAGGCAAGAGCTCTACCACTGAGCCACATCCCCAGCCCCAAATTCTCCTTTTATCTCCTCTCATTTTTTTTTTAAATTTTTATTTTTCTGTTCATATTGTCATTTCCCCCCTTTTTCTCACGTTTCTTTTTTTTTAAATTTATTTTAAAAATAAAAGAAGGAGAACATATTAACAAACAGGCATCCATTTACAAAATAGCATATGAACAATCCAACAATACTGAATTACAGACAAAGTGGTAGAAAATTAACAACGGTTGTTGTATTACATATTGTATCTTCGAGGTTGTTTCGCCAGTTTCTGATTTCACGTTATGTAGCACTCAGGCTTAGCTTTGCCATCTTGCCAGGCATAGCACAGCCACCATGGTGATCAACCTTCTCCGCTCCCATCAGCTCAGCAGTGTAGAAATAGACATGAAGAAGCCTTCCTTTTCTCCAGCAGTTACTACCAAATATACTATGCAAGTCTACCCTTCTCGCTGGAAAATATATATCTTAATAATATTTTGGGCAGACTTTATAATGACTTATCAGTTAGAATGACTAAAAGCCAAGCCAATCTAATTTGAAACTAAAATAGCATAGTTACATCACAGAAGTGAATCTCCTATGGTTTAAGAGATCTAAAGTAAAGAGGAGTTTGGGCCTGGTTCTGATATGCAGCCAATCAACATTATTTATTGAGTACAAGGTTCAATCATAGTCAGTTCAAAGTCAGCAGTGAGCCTCACAGAGGGCCTCTATATAACTACATGGCCCAGGCTAAAATAAAATGCAGACCTCTGGCCAGGCTCCTCCCCATCCCATATACCCACTACACCAACTCACCACAAATGAGTACATCAAGGGCTTTTTCCCACTGCACAGGAGGGTCACTCCTGATCTAAACTTGGGCCGGGCTGGGCAAGAGCCCACTGCTCACATGGTGGTCTCACCATGCATTGCCTCTGCTACCTGACTGCCATGAAACCTCTGTATTTATATCCAACCCTCCTGGCTTTCAGGTCCCCCTCAGGCCGGAGTACAAGGGCAGAAGGCTGTTAGGCCCAGCACCCCCATAATCCTAAGGCTAAAAACATGTCAGATAGAGTTCAGGGTGCAAGGGAATAGGAAGTAGGTAGCTGAAAATTATGCCAGAAAGGCAGGGTAGAAACTTGAGTCATGAAAGAACCAAAGGTAAGACACATAGTCCACGGCCAGCTAAATTGTTCCAGCAGACTTCATTGACAAACACATGAAAGTACTAAGAACTTTATCACAGGAATGACAGAGCATTAACACCCAATCTCAGGACACTTTTGAGTTCTGAGTCCTGTGCTTAGCACATGCCCTTGAAGCCAGTCCTGGGTTGAAGACATCTGTCCCATGACGGCAAAGAACAGAAAGCCAATGATAAATCTAATAATAGGAGAATGATATGTTATAATTCAAGGTCAGAAACTGTAAGGAAAAGAGAAGAGGCCTAACAGCATGACAGGGATTGGGAATATCAGGAGCTCCACATTATATAAGGTCAGGAGGGCTGAGGTGGGACTCACTAATGAGCTGAGGGCTGAGCAAAGGCTTGAAGGTTGTGACACATGTGATGCCAGAAAAGGCTGTCCAAGCCAAGGGAACAGCCAGCTAAAGACCCTCCCTAATGTGCCTAAGGTATGCAAAATTAGTAAGGCCAGTGTGATGGCAGCACACAAAGGGAGAATCTGAGCAACAGGAAAAATGGATATTTACATCACGGAGCCCAAATCATGTACAGGCTACAATTACCTTACAGGCAACAATCAGAATGCTGATGTGCATTCTGCAGGAACTGGGAATGAGGGCAAGCTTTTTACAGAGGAGTGATGAGGTCTAATCTGCCTTTTATATGCCTCACTGGCTATGTACCAGAGGGGGCCTCTGAGGAGGCTACTGAGAGGTAGCACTAGGGTGTCAGAAGTGGGGGAACTACAGGCATACATTGAAGATGAAGCCAAGGGCTTTTCCTGGTGGATAGGACACGTGGGATGAGACAGCACTGGGAGGAGTGAATGAAAACTCCTGAGTTATGGCTTGAGCAATTGGAAAACTGAACCTTCCAGAAGCAGAACGTGAGACTACAGGTTGAACAGATTTGAAGAAAGGGGAAAATCAGAACTTTAGTTCCCGATCTGTTGAGCCATGTGCTCATGAACTATCTCAGTGGAGAGTGCAGTTGATGATTTCATTGGAGTATTTGGAATTGAGAGGAGGGGTCTTGACTGGAAGGGTGAATTGTTTTTCCCCTACCACTAAGGGTCCCACAGTTCTTTGTCTCTGCAACTATCAGTTTCTCCACAGCAAGAAACTGTCTTTTATCTTTATAGGCCCAAACGACATGTATTTCATGTGCAGAATAGATATATTCTCACCTGAACTGTTTGCTTTCTCTCCTCTTTTCTCCTCTCTGCTTCCTTTACTCTGCCTTTTTCCCCATTTCTCATCTTTTTCATTTCTTTGTCACCTCATTCCTCTTATGAATATGCACTGACCGTTCAGTGAAGGAGTCAGTGTAGCCCTGTGGCTAAGAACATAAACTCTAGAACCAAACTGCTGAGAGTCCAACACCTTTTAGATTTATATGAGAATGAAGACTCTAAAGCTGTCATGCTGTTGCAAGAATAAGTGCTTATTACGCACCTAGAATGGAGCCAGTACTCTATGAAGATCATTATCATCTTCTTGTTACCTTTATTGCTACCATTCATGTACTTATCATACATTGCCTCCCGTCATAGTGACTTGTCAACATTTAATTATCTTAAGCTTCTGGAAGGAAGAAACCATGTCTCACTTTCATTTGAATAACTACAACAATCCATTTATGCAGCAGATGTTTATCACGAACTATGTGAGTCACTGGAGAAACACTGATGAGCGAGATAGGCATTATCTCCTCTGCATGGATTATTCCTACTCTCCTAGAGATAGGTGTTTAAATAAGTAATTAAAATCAATCTTAAGAACTCAAGTGGGAAACAATAGACTGTGAAGACAAATAGTAACAGGATCCAGAGAAAGGAGGGTGACTCAGAATGCTGTCCATGGAAAATAATACTTAAGCTGGAATGAGTAGGATTTATCAAAATATAATAAAAAATGGAAGTGGAGTTTGACTGCAGAGAAAGTAATCCAGGAAGACAGAAGAAAACAGCTGAGAGGAAACACTGGCAAATAGAAAGGAGCAAAAAGATGCCCTGTATTTAGAAGTCAGTGGAGAACAGTATTTAAGACCTTAACGTGTTTAGATCAGATTTTAAGAGCAGAAGGAAGATATTGCATGATTTGCAGAAGAGTAAAAAGTACTATTTTTGCAATATAAAAGGGTCACTCTGTTCCAAGTTCATTTTGTGAAAAAAAAAAAAAAATGGATTGTAAGAATGCAGGACTAGCAGAGAAACAAGGATTGAGAAGTCACATTAGTAATCTGGTCTGTAGAAGAAGTAGGTGGCTAACTTAATGATAGCTAGAATTAAAGAGAGGAAACAGATTAGAGAAAAACTCCACTAATAGAGTCGTTAAGAATTCTGGGTTGACTGGGTATTGTTGTTGAGGGAAATTAAAGAACTGAGGACAACATCTGAGTTTCTTTTGGTGTAATTTGTATGGAAAAAAGTACAGAGAGGAGGTGTAGGGGTGGCAATGAGTTCAGAATGTACTCTGAGATAGCTCCATTGTCTCCAAGTGGGAATGTGCAGGAGGGAATTACAGAACAATGCACAGTGCTCTCTCATGTGTGTCACATAATTTGAATCCCAGACTCATGGAAAGTAGAAATGACAGGTCATATTTTAGAATCAAAACTGAGACCTAGATAGGTCAGCTACCATCCATGTTCCCATCCAAAGTAAAAGGGACATAGAAATACCGTGTGGCCAGACTGTCTGGGTAATGAAATCAGTGTATTTCTGATAAATGAAATTGGTACCTCATAGAGATAGACTATGTTCATTGGAATTTTATTTACAATACTCATGAAAACAATCTAATTGTCCACCAACAGATAAAATGAATAAAGAAAGTGCAGCAATATTAGCAAGCCTTTAAAAAGAAGATCCAACCATGTGAAACAATACGGATGCACTTGGAGGATATTAAGCTAAGTGAAGTATAGCAGGCACAGAAATGCAAATACCACATGGTATTTGTGTCAGATATATGTAGAATCAACAAAAACACAGCTACCTAGAAACAGAATGTGAAGGTGCTGTCAAAGGGTACAAAGTGGCAATTCTGTGAGATGAATGAGGCTAGGGGTCATAAGCATGAGCACTACAGTCGGTAATATTGTACAATATGTGGGGAATTTGATGAGACAGTAGATTCCAGGTGCTCTCGGCACAGCCACACTAAGGTGGTGCTGTGGCAGATTTGTTAATTTGCTTGCATGACCATTTCACTATGCATACTTATATCAAAACATTATGTTTTGATACCTCTCCTGGTGCAGAGGCAGATTTGTTAATTTGCTTGCATGACCATTTCACTATGCATACTTATATCAAAACATTATGTTTCACATCTTAAATAAGCCTCATAAAAACAAATAATTAAAAAGTGTTTCATAAGAAAGAAAGAAAGAAAGAAAGAAAGAAAGAAAGAAAGAAAGAAAGAAAAAGAGAAAAAAAAGAGAGGAGTAAAAGAACATTGCAGGTGAGAGGGAAGAAAGGAGGGAGAGAAGTAAAGAAGGAGAGGCTATGAAAAGAATCTTTGCCCTCTTGATCCCTGTCCAGAACACTTTGCCTGGCAGCTCATGACCTTGCAGTAAGCACAACATAAAAGCTCACAGAGGGGCTGGGGATTTAGCTCAGAGGCAAAGCGCCTGCCTGGCAAGCGCAAGGTCGTGAGTTCGGTTCCTGGTACCAAAGAAAAACAAAAAAAAAAAAAAAAAAAGCTCACAGAATGGATGGGTTTTAATTATTTGTATAGAATACAATGAACTATTTCACCATCTATATTATACAAGGCTGTTTAGAGATATTGAAGGATGAAAGTGAGTGGACATGAAAAATGAGAAAAATTATAAAAAGCCTGAAAATAAAACTTCTACTTCACTGAAAAGATACCTCTATCATTCCATTTTAAGCATATTTAATCCTTTATTTTAAGAGTGTGTGTCAGTGCCAAATGATCTAAAAGTTTTTTTTTTTCAAGCGACAGATGGAATTCTGCCTTTAAAAATGCTGATTACAAATTAATCAACATTTTGTAGGAATAATTTGTGAGAGCTGCCCAAAGAGATGAGGAGTAATATTTTCTGAATGGGTGCCCAAGTATCATCACGGAAATGACATCTCATACATGGTTCTCATAAAGAGCACATTTACTGAATAAATGGTAAACATGATTAAATGAAATAGCAGCAAAGAAAATGAGGGAGGGGGGACTCTGACATGCAGAGAGAAAAATGTTAGGAGAAAAATGAAAAATTATAAAAGGCTGCACATAAAAATTGCAGGTTAGGACTTGAGAAGTATTTGAATTTAGAGAAACAAGATTGGAAAATGGGTGGAGAAATAAATCCCAGGCAAGGGCAGAAGAGAGCTGTGAGATTAAAAGTGCCAGTTTGACTTCCTTTTAGAAGAAATTGATCCCTCCAAGACCCTGCAGACACATTTCACCTAAGACAGTACAGTCAGGGTGGTGAGATAATCCACCTGCTTGCTTTTATCTTCCCAGTATGATTTTCCAAGATTTGTTAACTTTATATCTAAATGGTTCATCTCACTTTCTAGATATTGAGAAGCTTCAAACTCTATCTTGACATTTAAAAATCTCTTGGTTCTAGCATTCTATCTCCATCCTGCAATCTAGATTAATTTAAGGCCTAATAACTAGAATAAAGTTTTGTAAACTGTCTGAGGAAATGTCAACCTCAGTGCCACCATCAGATGCATTTTCCTGGTGAGCTTAAAAAATAGCCCCTTGACAGCCTTATGAAAAGCAGGAGAAAGGAAGAAAGCATTTCCAGTTGGTGACCAGAAGTCCCTTGCATGAACTAACAGACCAGAGAGATCCCCAAATGGTATAACTGTCCTCACCATGAGAAAAAACAAAATGTTCTCTGAAATCTGAGAGTGTTTCCCATAGACCTCACTCAGTTTCTTATCTCTGATTCCCAATCAGTTTATCCTGAGTGTGAATATACAGTGGAGGGACATCCAGTTCCAGGCAAAAGGTAATTAGAGGTGTTTTCACTGGTGGTTGAAAATCTCTGACTCTTAAGAGCTCCTCCAGTCAAAGCTGATATAACATTCAGTGTGTGTGTTCTGCCAACAGTACAAGTACAGAACATATTACCACAGCCTCCCAGAATCACATTAGTGTGGTTCTCAAACTGATGTGGAGAGTTGATTGGAACAATTTTCCAGGCCTCACACCCAGCACATCTCAACTGTACATCTGAGGTGAAGCCTGGACATTTGTGTCTGTAACACATTATCAGGAGATGATGCTGCCTGGCCAGAATCACTTTTGAGAACCCCTGCTGCAGATCACAGTGAGGAGTGGGGCCAGGAGAGAAGCTGGGGTAGCTTCACAGCCAGCACGGTAGTCTCTTAATATACTCTTGGCCCTATGTGCTACATACTCAGTCCATTCATCAATGTATGTGCTTCTTTGTTCCAGCATTTCCCTGTTTGAATTAATTTTGATCCAGTGGGACAGAAGAGAATAGGAAATATTTAAATGTAGAGAAACAAGACTGGAAAATGGATGGAGAAATAAATTCCAGGTAAGGATAGAAGAGAGCTATGAGATTAAAAGTGCCAGTTTGTCTTCCTTTTAGAAGAAGGTTTTCTGGAAACTTCCCATTCCTGTGACCTCTTGCAAATTCCATTTTCCTGACCTTTAGCATCACAGTGTTTAAACCATCCCCAAGCACACACACACACACATACACACACACACACACATGCACACACACCATTAGAGCTAGTTAAACTCCATAGCAGTTTATTCTTAAACTGACTGACCAGAAAGGTCAGAGAGGTCTGTGGATAGAGAGGACAACTGACTCCTTCAAATATTCTTTACCTACCCAATATAACCCATACCCAGAAACATGAACACCTTACCCTGTCATAAACAGTCACCTCCCAACGCCCCCAGGAAGTTACCTGTGCCACCTGCCTTGTTATGTCTGCATCTTGTCTTCCATATTTAGTTGTGTGCACACGAGCTCAGGTATCTTGTAGTTGGCCTGTTCCAAAAACGTTATTTTGAGTTGAATTCCTCTTCCAAAAATGTTTTGGAATTCATCCTCTGGAGGCGCCTACTGTCACCTGAGAAACAGAACGAATGAAAGGCAGGAGTGTGTGCCAGTCACCTGGCACACCTGTTCTCTAGGAGGTGACGCAGGTGATGGGAAAGAGTCAGAGCAAAGCAACTGCCTATTGCCCTCTGGGGATGGAGAAGACAAGGCTCCCCTGAGAAGCCAAGTTTAGTGTCAACACTTTTACCTCTGTTGCTACGGAGAACCAAGCCAAAGTATACAGGTGAATCTAGGTCAGTAAAGCTACTCTGAGTTTAACTTTGCCTAGAAGCTTTCCCAAAGTGCCACAACACAGCGATGTCTCACCTGAATGCCTAATGAAGACTGTCATAGCTGCTTGTGGCTCACCAATTTCCCAGCCCCAAGTTCAGCAATTTACTTCTAATATTCCAGTTAATAATTGCAGTGTCTCCATCATAGAAGTTCTGTTTCTTGTGCATTTCATTAAGAATTCATGACATTAAGTAGTTTTTCCAAAGTGATTCTTAATCAGAGTCAGAGTGAATGTTTCAACCATGTCTACTGGAGGCTGGACTTCATATCGTGTCAGTGTGATTTCTGCTTTCTTTTGTTCTTATGTTAAGGTGGTCTCAGCCAATCACATGGCACGTTCACAGTTTTTGTTTGACATACATATCTTGAGTTCACATGAAGCTTAATTCAACACTAAAATATGAAGCACCAATTGGGTTTCCATCCACTGTGTGCAAGGATCTGCCATGTTGGATTGGGAGGTGGGAAGAGCAAGCCACTGAATTTGGTCCCTACTCAAGGAGAAGTTATAGATGCAAGTATATTGTGGAGATTTGGGTAGGATAAGTGGCCAGATGTGTGAAAAAAGGACTATAAAATGTGTGTTTTAGCTAAAATCAAGAACTAGAGGAAGAGGCTAAAGAGACTAAGTAATATAAAGGAACATCTGATACCAGTGGCAGAGCTGTCCTCAGCTTAAACGTGGACAAACTGGCTGTGCAATGTCCTAAAGACTTAGTCATATATCCGTTGCACCGGGGATATTTACAATGCCCTCTCATTTTAATATTTATTTAGAAGTTAATTACTGTCACTGTCAGCGCTTTTATCTCAACAACATTTCAGAGAAATGTATTCAGGCATTATGTGACTTGTAAGTAAGATTAACAAGAAAGTTCAGAGAAGTGTAATAATCAAGGGATTTGGCTGTTAATAAAGAACTTAATGAAAAACAAATGAGTTAACACCACATAGAATTTGAATTTGGCTAAAGCAAATTCTAGAACTGCATGTAGTACACTTCCTTAAGCATATGTCATCTTAAACCCGGAATCAAAATTAAAGACCAGTGACCACATTCATGTGCAAATGGGCCATGAGAATAACCAGCTCTGGGGATTATTTGAGACTCAAAAGCCATCATTTTGCTTATGTTATTTAAATCTTTAAATAAACCCAAGGAGTTGGGGATATAGCTCAGTGGCACAGCACCTGCCTTGCAAGCATGTGGTTGTGAGTTCAACTTCTGGTACTAAATAAATAAATGAATAAATAAATACATGCATACATACAAATGTGCTTTCAGGTAGACTTCCCTAGATGTATTATCTCATTATGCTCCCCCCACTAGTGATGAGCTGCTAGAGTGCATTACTCCTGCTCTACTGGTGGCTAAAGGGATTAAGCAAATATCATTGCTGCAGCATGAGGCTGAGCTTTTATAATCATTTATAAAGTTAGGGAAGTCATTGAAGAGAAAGAGAAATCATGCAACTGGAATGGAGAAGAAAAGCTCCAATTATAGTTCCAGAATTGGCTGCCACCTTTAGTGTTAACAGAGTGTGCACGTTTCTCAGAAGTGACACCTGCATTGTCTATTGGGAAACATTTAATCCCAGAAGCTGTATTAAGGAGCCTAGAGAGCATGCAACTGAATAGAAATGATGTCAGTACCTTGTGTGATAGAAGAAGCTGCACTAATTTAAGTAGGAGTAGATCAGAGGGTTCTGTGGCCCTCTCTTAATTTGATTCCGCTAGCAATGCACCATTCTGCCCCAGCAGAATACCTGAAATTTGCATAAATGTATGCCTATTTGAATGTAGATTTACTTCTGATGTCCTCACTGTCCTGGGTATATGCCTGCACCCTTGATTTGATTAGCTTATGTCTCTCCTGTTAAAAGCAAGGATACTTTGTTTCATTTAACATAATATCCTCCATGCTTAATGTGTGCTATGCATATGGTTAGAAACTGGGGAATGTGTGTGGAATGAAGGGAAGTATATTTATTTACTAAACCTTTTTACTATAGAAAATACCACCTCTTCTGAACAGTCAGAATGGAAGTAACCATGAGGCCCCATCCATTACAATCTATACTTCACCCAAGAAAGTACTCTTGAGTGTCTACATAACACCTGCCTTTCCATCTGCATATCTGTCTCCGGCAGTCATCAGAGTGCCTGGGACACAGTCAGTGCTCAGTGCGAAAACACTGCAGCACCCAGCGACTTTGTGCATTTTGAGAGTTTTCGGTGGATGTGCTTAAGGGTTGGGCACTTAAATATGTTTTGGCTATCTTATGAACCTACTTGTGATGGTGGTAGCTGATTCTCTTGTGACTCCCCAAAAATGACATGTGGAAAAATTGACTGTTTCCAGACAGCATCACCGACTCATCCTGATCAGGAGGGACTCTGGGTTGCTCAATCTGCTGCTCAGTTTGCTATGAGAGTGTAAAATCAAGACAGATACAGATGCTAACAGGACACAGACACCTTCTTAGATAACTGACTCCATCTGACGGCCTGTTTATGTGGAGAGCTGGTTATCAGCCACGTGCAGACGCAGGGGAACCGGTGTGATCTCTGTGATGTTGGATACTATAGGCAGAGACATCTTTCCAAGAAGCATTCTCTCAGTGAGGGAAGCAATATAATTAAGGTTTGTGCGTATTCCTGCACCACCTGCAGTCATCTGATTACAATTAAATAATAAATAAATAAATAAATAAATAAATAAATAAATAGGAAAGGAGTCAGTGTCACGAGAGCTTGTTTTTCTGAAAACACCACCTAAGAATTGTAAGAGTTCTGAGAGGAAGGAGAAGGGCTGCAGGAATGTGTGGCCTGGGAATGGCTGGGGAGTCACTTTGAGGCAGGGGATGAAGAGGGGATGAAGGCAAATTCTGCAGCACACGCATAAAGCATTTTCTGTCAGATGAGCAGAACCTAGGCAGTTGTTAATAGGAAATTGAATGTCAATATCAAGTTGCCTAAGAGTACCAACTATTTGGCAATGGTTAGTATGGCTAGTGTAGAAGAATTGGTCAATATGATGAAACAAGAGTGGCAAGGAATTTACTGAAAACATCTATAAAGGATGTTCATACAAAGAAATGCTTTTGGACCAAGAATCATAAGGTTTGATTTAAATTCTAGTGTTGCCAATTGTTGTATGCACTTCAGCAAGTTATTTAAGCAGTGGAGCATGGATTTCCTTATCCATAAAATGGGTTCACTAAGGCCAACTAGTAGTATTGTTGGGTGGATCACATTAAACAATGAAGTACATTTAAAGTGGAACATAGATTACCTAAATCTTTAAGTTATGGCTGGTTTCATTAGATTTGTAGTTATTATATCTTGAATATGTTCCATAAATCACCACTTCAAATATATATATATATATATATATTTGAAAGCACTTTACTCTAGATGCTTCTACTTTTGGTAGTTATAATGCATAAAAGAATTTTAAAGGTTGTGAAAAGGCCTAAGTTACCACAACAACAAAAATGCCAATAAGAACCACAACAAAACCTCAGCCTTTTTTCAATGCATTTGACGATTTTTCTATTTAACCCTTACTAATAGATGATAGCATTAGTGTTTTAGATTTTATACTTCAGAAAAGCCAACTTTTTCCAAGTCCATGAGATTCCATGCTCTTTTCAAGCCTTTGCCCTGTAGCAATTGTGGCAAACCTAGACAGGTGTGCAGCAGTGGCTGTTTGTATAACTGAAAGTGCTAAAATGTTCCGCATCACTGCACCTACCCTGAGGCACGGCCTTTATGCAGAGCACAGTGTATCATGAAAACTAAGATGAGATCTAATACAGAGATCTAATACTGAATGTCAAGTTTGGTGCCACATTGGTATCAATTGTGTATGAGTGCCAACCTCAGAGATTCTTGTATAACTAGCAAATTATTATTGTATAACTAGCAAATTAATTACATCCTGGCCATAGTTATATTTGATACAGCCTAGATGACTCCAAAGTGCAGCCAAATTTAAGAACTAGAACAAAAGAATCCCAGGACTCATTTATACCACCGTCAATATATGCTAGGGTTTGGTAAATGTACACCACGTACCTCTCTGCTCTCAGTCTTTCTTTCCCTCAGTTACCATGCACATCCACCATGAGCTCCTGAGGAACATTTGTGACTTTACTGAAGGTAAACTTAGATTAATAATCAAAATATCTGAGTCCCCCTTTGTTTTACTTTGCCATCAATAAAGTGGATGATTCAAAATCAAAGTCTGTACTTTGGGTTTTGCATGCTTTTTCTGCAAAATGAGTAAAGCCATACTTACAAACATGCTGTGAAGATTAAATATGATAAAAGACAAGGGAAGAATATTTCGTAGATCAGTTCATAGAGGTTTTATCTTAATTCTTGCTACAAAATTAATTCTAATTAGTTTGTGACAGATAGAGAACCCTGTGGGCCACAGCTTTGGGTAAATTCTTTGGCTTTCAGTGTCTCCCTAATGAGAGGACTTTCTCATGGACTTTTATCAGTTTTTTCAGAGAATGCCTTACTGTTCTTCCTGTTGCACTATTCTGAAGAGAGCTACTTTGATGCTTGGAGTTCAGTCATTTGGGGGAAAGAGAAAGTGAGGGCCTGGAAGCAGTGGTGGGTTCTTCTCAGGGTGCTTGCTGCTCACCGTGGTGTCACGTCATCCCGGAGAGAAGTCTCCTGGTCTACTGTATGTCGACTTGGGGCTACGCCGCACAAACCACACACACACACACACACACACACACACACACACACACCCATGAAGATGGCCGGAGTGTACTTGTTGACATTCTGTGGCTGACAGGTACCTTTTCAAAGAAACAGTGAGGGTCGGGCCCATGTGGCTCACAACTTCCTGTGTTTTGTCATCACAGTGATGAAGAAGGATGCTTGCCAAGGGAGGGTTAAAAAATATCCAGGAAAAAAATCCAGTGTCTAAACTTACTTGTAAAAACCCATGTCTCTTTTCTTTTCACATAGTATGGAACATACTGTGTTACATGCAGTGTGTGTACTGAAGGTGAGATAGTCTTAAACACTTGCAGCACTGTATTTACCTACACATTGCCTTGGAAGAACTGTCCAATCATCTGTACCTTACAGACTGTAGCCTTTAATTATCTTTTGTCCAGATGGCTAATATTGCCAAATGTATGTCTGCTAAGTGTGTGTGTGTGTGTGTGTGTGTGTGTGTATCAGGCAATGCGGCCAGGCACATTGCCTTGCCTGAAAAATAGATACACTGCTTTGTGGATACCTCCTTATCTTCATATTAATGAGATGCCTAAAGCTCAGATTAACTCCCTGAGACTTTGAAGATTGCCTCAACAGGCTTTTCTAAGAATTAGAGCATTATAACCACTGGTTACCCTTTAGCCACCCATTCTGAAATTTGGATATAAAAGTGATCCCATTTTCTTGCCCAGTTTTATTTCTCCTCCTGGATCTATTATCTCCAAGGGACACCCAGATTTATCCGCCTTAATAGTGTATTTCATTGTTTTCCCTAGCACTGAAGATAAATGGATTTGTAAAGAGGAATGGAATTGAATTTCTCTTCTTTTTTGATGACTTAGTAGGAATTCCAAAATTAATACTTGGGAGATTTTCCTCACTGTGAATGGGTTATTGACTATGCTACATTTTAATTTCTCTTGCCTATATTATTTTTGGAAGAAAAAACAGTATATAAGTATTGAGTGATACGTTGTTCACTCTCTTCTGGATCTGAAGAAAAGAGGCAAACAGCTTCTGTTAATCATAAGTCTTACTGGAGGGAGTACAAAACTTATGGGGCACTCTTTTGGTTGTTAGTAAGCTGTGTGGTGAGTAAGCTGTGCTTTTCAGCACTTTGTGTCTGACTCTCTATCACTTTGGACATTTAAATGTTAATTATCTTGGTTTTTCAAATTACTGTATGTGACTTTTCCATGCCTAGTGCCCTGGATATGATGAGCTATCACTAACGTTTATGAAGATATTACAGCTGCTTTTCCTTGCCTTATAGTAGATCATATTTCATGCAGAATTTTAGACATGATTACGTCTTTCTCTAATCTGCTGAGCTATTGGAAAGAGAAGGTATAGAATGAAGGGAGCACTGGGACCCTACACATGAAAAGGTAAGGAAATAAAGGCAGAATGTGGGTATGAAGAGGCCCTGAAGGAGCCCCAGAAATGTTTTTGTGTCAGGCTTTGGCTTATATGTTGGGCATATAGGTCAAGAAACAAGCCAGAAAGCTACCCAGAATAGTAAAGCACATGCACACATGCACACAAAATTGCCTTTTTAAAAATGAATCTTAACTTCTACTAAGGGCATGCGAGTGTGTGTGTGTGTGTGTGTGTGTGTGTGTGTGTGTGCATTCATGACCTATTAAATAGATTAACTACATTGATTTTTATTTTGAGATTTCCAGGCAATCACACAGTACTTGAATTTTGCAATCCTGTTGCTACATTATATGTTAATAAAAGTCAATAGCAAACATTTGAAAAGTTTTCCTAGATTAGGGCCCTTCTAAGAATCAATAATCTCATTGACATGGTTCAAAAAGCTATCAACTCTATGGGGACCACCAATGGTTGCAGAAATCATGCATGTAAACATCATCAGAAAAATCAACATTCCCTCTAAGTCTTCATAAATTCTCGATGGCGGTTGGAATTATGAAAAATGTTATGTGCACTTCAAGTCTTAAGCATTTGACAAGGATCTTCCTTGGACAGATGGCATTCTGTCTGGGACAAATCAGCTATGGGTAGGTTTTATTTTCCAATCTGATAACTAGTACATGGACAATACCCTGTAGTTTCTGAGGTGCAGTCACATAGATCACTGATCTGACAGCCAGAGCAACGTTGTGACTTGGACAGGGAGGTAAATTAGCCTTAGGAGTGTGGATGAAGTCTCAGGAAAATATCAGATACAATCAGTCAAGCCAGTCATAGGAGACCTGGAGTGAAGAATGACTCTTCTGACTCTTACGTTCCCACTTTGATGGTAAGGATGCCTCCCACCAATGTAATAGCTTCTTCTTATTCACTCATTCTCAGGGTGTATCATTAGTCTGTTTCCTAGGAAACCTCAAAATTAGTAAAGGACCCAGAAGTTTCAAGTACACAGAATACCTGGGCTGGGTTTATTATCACACAGGAATATTTGCTGTACTTAACTAAACTTTTTCCATGCCCTCCATCTGGCTTGGTTGCTACTGGAGTACATCTTTCCTCTTGAGTAGGTGGCCTTTGACAAACCTCAAACTTTCCCTGTTTTAGAGAGGGTTGGTGATGCGTGGAGCTGTCCCTAGTAAGGACATGCAGCTGCCCGTTGCCAGCACCGCCCTTTACAACAACCGAGTCACTCATACTTCGATAATGTAACTGCTTTTGTGTAGCTGACTCTGTCCTGGGTTGAATATTATTTCTAAAATCCAAATTTTTATTAAAATTAAAAAATGTTTACATATGAAATGACAGCTCATCCTCAATGTAGCAGAATTAATAGTAGAAGGGAATAATCCTGGGAGCTCCTCAGTGCGGTAATGAATTCAACATTCTTCAATCAAATTTAAAATTTAATTATAGGTAATTGTTCTTTTTTTAATGAAGTACTTTTGACATAATGCTCCATTATTATATAATTAGATAATTAACTCCATTAATCACATTACAACTTATTTTTCTTCATGTTTTCTTTAAATATTTATATACTGTGCCCATTTTTACAGCCCCAAAGCTTATAGTAATCACAAGTATAAGTTAGTTCAGGCAGTAGAAGAGCTTGATAAAAGACATTGCCGTACTCAATTTTCTTTTTCTATAACCGAACACCTCAGGCTAGGAACTTTATAAAAGAAAGAGGTTCGTTGGGCTTATTAGCATGGCACCGATGTCTTGGCAAGCCCCCCTCCCCGAAACATCATAATATGGCAGAAAAACAGAAAGGGAACCAACTGCATGCCGCAGAGACAAAGCACATGGATGGCCTCACTTTGTAGCCACCTGCTTTGTGAGGATGAACTCATTTAGAGATCAGCTTTAATCCTTTCCTAGGGCAACGTCCCCAGGGCTAATTACCTCCCAGTAGGCCCCATATCTGAAGGCTTTCACTGACTGAACAACACTATGCTGAACACTTTTAGGGGACATATTTAAACTCCACACAAGCCATAGCAGATACCTTTCACTGTTCCCTCAACCATACTTCTCAATATCATCTTTTGCCAGGTAAGTGACTTCAATTACCTTCTGTATTCCCTAGGATAATTTACCTATGATAAGCAAGCAATTCATTTACCATGTGCTGAGCAATTAGTGTAGACCAAGCAGAGAGATGAGGCAGGCTTAATCTCTGACCTGAAAGAGCTCATAATTTCATAATGGGGAACCAATGAAGGATTCCTATGGCTCCTTCCTTGAAACTGGCCCCCAAAACAGAGACGGTGAACTGTAGTACCCGTCACAAGTACAAAGTGTGCAATCTTCCTGACTTTGTTATATTTTGCATGTTGAGTTAACTCTGCATCACAGAGTGGTCCTTAGCAGTCTATGTCAGACAGTTCATGGCCTTGCTTACATCTGCTCCTCAGTTGATAGTCTAGCAGGGAATGATCTTCACTTTCCATGTGTACACATGACTAAAAAATTATTTTTCAACACCACTTATTTTTCACAGAAAGTGAAAATATCAGGATTTTCTGATATAACATCTAACCAGAGTCTTACACTATATAACCATGGGGAGATTGTTCAGCCTTGTTGTACTTCAATTGTTTTTGCATATAAAATAGGATATATATCAAATTATAAGAATTTTAGATGAACCTAGGTCACTTAGAACTGCACCTAGCAAATAGTAAAAATGTAAAATGATAGGTACTAGTCCCACTCTGTTTTTATTTTTCTATTATCACAAGCTCCAAATGCAATAAGAGCAGATTCCCTCAAAGCCTTTCTTTCTCCAGAAACTAACATCTGAATATCTATGAACAACTTTCCTGTAAGGGGCTGGACAGCTACATATACTATAAACTTGCTTGTTTTTAGAAGGCAAAATAAAGACCTCATAAATATCTGCTACCTAAAAGATTACCTCCATTAATTTGGTGTTCTCTGGTTATGTCTATGGGTACTGCACTAGTGAACATTCTCAGGATTAGAGTAGCAGTCTTACAAAAATGAATGGATAAATATGAAAAGAAAAATGAAATGAAAGAACAAGAAATACAATCATAATTTATTGTTCATTTACTAGATTATTGATTAACTGCTTCAATAAACTTATTCGTGGTTACCTTGAATTTTGTCCAATTGATTTGTGGTCATAGGACAGAGCCATCCAGATTTCAAAAACCTACCCAAAACCTAGAGATTGAGGGAGATGTGGGGAGGGAGGAAGGGAAGTAAAAATAATTAGATGTGTTGTGTACATGAACAAACTCCCCACAATGAATGTAATCTTTATGTACTGCAGACGTCTATTAATAAAAACAAATAAACAGAGAGTCTCCATTTTCAGAGGTGTGCCATTCACATGGGGAGGTAGTTTCATAAGAAAGCCTTGAGAATTTCATTACTCAATGAAAAACCAAACCATTAAATATTAGAACAATAAATATTTCTTCCTAAGTCATGTTTTGTGTAATTAGTAAAAAGATAATAAACTGCCATGTACTTAAAACAAAGTATAATGAAGTCCCTGGGAGAGTTCTTGGGCTTCCCAGTGTATATCACTCTGAGCAGAACTCCCCCTGCCTCCCAGATTTGAGACAGTTTGGTAAATGCCAGACTTTTACTAAGAAAGATGAAGTTATCCAGAGGTTGGCCCCTCTCTTCACATTGCTGAAAACTATTCTTTGCACAGTAAAATACAGTGCACTGAAAATGAGAGGTGGAACTGAATATTTTACTGGGTTACTATTAAAGAAGAAGCAGTAATTCATTTAGAGAATTTTATTTTTCTGTGCTCTTTATCTTTTCTTTAAACATACCACAAAAATAACTGAAATGCATACATTCTTTTCTCTTTACTCTGAGTTCTTTCCACAGTGTTGATATTCAATGAAGAATTGTGATTATCTTTCTTGGGTACCAGTGAAAATCAAGGTAACTCATCCTGATATTTCACAAATGATGAGCATGAGATCAGTGTTTGGAAGATGCTGAGCATGTATTATCTCATTTAGTCTATAGCATCATTCTCTGAGGTCAGCCCTCTCAGTCCTAATTTATAGAGGGAAAAACTGAAGCTCTGAGATGCTAAATAAATTTTTAATATTTAAAGCCATCTTTCTCTCATAAATCCTTCCAACTTCATATGTTCCTTGAAAGAAATGGATTGAGGGTACAAAATAATTAACCTATTTATTATCTTTATCTTAATCAATCACTAAAATAATAATAAGACTGACTAAATTCTCACTCTGTAAAGTTGTTGAGGGGATATAGGTTCTTTCTAATACCTTCTCTCTCTGTTTTTCTCATCATGAAAAAAAAGCTTAACTTGATTTTTAAACCTGATTCGTCTTAGATTGTATAGTATATCTTTCATATATAATTAATCATTAAGTGAAATTTTTGAGAATTTATGATAAAGAATGAAGGGCCACAATATAACAAAAGGCCACAATTTTACTTGAGAATCAAAAGGCTTGGAAGATATCGGAGACAAATCATACAAACAGTAGTCTTGAAACATTTGTCTAGTAAATAGCTTACGCAAAATGAGTGCACCTTTAAGTCCAGCTCTGAGGGATACCAGATTATTTTGACTTATGTCCGTTCATGCCATCAGCTAGCCAAGTACTGGAACTGACACTCTTGTTCACATGGCATGATGGTCAAAATGTGGATGATTGCTGCTTAGTATGTTTATTAACTCAGATGATTGAATTGCAGGGATTAACTGAATGAGAAAAACTGAGGCTACAGAAAATACGTACCTCCTCTCCACAGTCACCGATCCCCTCACATAACATCCGAAGGAAAGCAAGCCTCTCTGAACTCCGGTTATAATCTGTAAAACAGGAAAGCAAATGCTTTCCCCCACTCTTAGCAAAAGGAAAAAGTATGGGTGCCGTTGCATGTTTTACCTCAGCAGCAGGACAAGGCTACACTGTGCTATGCTTTTGGTTTTAAAGCCTCAAAGTACTGAGTCCACTTCCTTTCCCCATGCTC
Source organism: Chinchilla lanigera (assembly GCF_000276665.1). Taxonomy (NCBI): domain Eukaryota; kingdom Metazoa; phylum Chordata; class Mammalia; order Rodentia; family Chinchillidae; genus Chinchilla; species Chinchilla lanigera. The sequence continues at coordinate 4,323,426 of NW_004955469.1, read as the reverse complement.
CTTTCAGATTTGTCCTTGGCTTTTTGCAAGGCCATGCTAATTGCTTATGAAGGTTACTCTTTCCAAAGCCCTGTTTTCCTTCTGTACTCCATAAAGAAGTCAAAGGAGACATTTTAATCCACAGTTCTTCCTATGTTCCCAAAGCATCATCCAGAAGTGTTCTGCGGGGGACTCTTGAGAAACTGTCTGACCCGCAGGTGCACAGAATGCCCAAGGGTCCAGAAGTGTTCATTAGAGCCCCTCTGGGAGCAAATCAGTTGTGACACTGTGCTCAGCGCTTAATAACAACGTTAAATACGGAGAGTCCTGCCTGGGCTGTGTCAAGTGCACGCACACTGCCTTGCAGGGGGGCAGCTCTCTCAGACCAGTCAGTGGATGAACAGGAGAGAGATACTGGGGCACAGGTCATTGTCCCTGCTTGGCGTGTATTCAAATGCACAGACAGTGCCAGGTCAAGAGTTCAAAGTGGTGCTTGTTCATTCTTCTGGCAGAAGTAGGATCATAAGAGAGAAGGAGTTGCATTCTGCAGAAACTGAAAAGTGAGAGGATTTTAAAGGCATACAAACCAGTTCCAGTCAAAAGGCAGCTGCACTGCGCTAGACTCCTAAGACTACAAAAAAAGTTTCAGGCTGACAGCGTGTCTTTATTCTGATGGGAAAAATAAAAGTGTCTCCGCTAGTTCTGGCAGCCCAGCAAGGAAAAAGAGGTATTAGCAGAAGTCTGAGCCTTCAGGGGTCTGGCCCACTTCCCAGGCATATCCTGAGATAATGGCAGAACTTCCAAAAATTCTAGTGGCAGGGATCTACATTTCCTGTCCTAAATGGTTAGGCCATCTGGAATGTCTATTATGGAAGCATCAAATTTATGGAACTGTCCTCATAGGCTCCTAAAAGTACTTCAAATGCTCTACAGAATAAAAATATGTAGAATAGAAACAAACTATGTGGATTACCAACTCTTCTAGTGGAGGAGGTACAAATGTAGAGGAGTCATAGGAAAATACCAAAATATACAACTAAGAATTTAAAAGTACATTTCACTGCATGATTGCAAAAGGCAAATTTAGAGCATAGAACTGATCTAAAGTTGGCCATGTGGCCCATGATTTCCTCCTGGAGTCTTTCCTGCTTCCTCTATCATATATACTAATGGTCTTGGTGAAGGCGGGGGAAAGGGAGGTGGACTGTGAGGTAATCCCACCTCCCCAGAAGCTGTCCAGGGGTTGTAATGATGGAGATGCAGGAGTATCACTTTCTATGCATGAGACTCAATTGCTTTTGTTGGCATGTCCTTGTCATTTTGGAACATATAAGTAAAGGGACTGACAACGAAGACACATGCTAGGAAATCTAGGTGTCAAGCAAACATGCCCACACATAGCTTGTTCTTGTGTTGCTGCACAACAAACTACCATAAATCAGATGACGTCAAATCCTATCCATTTCTTCTCACCCAGTTATCTAAGTCAAAAACCCAGGCTAACATGATTATTGTTTTTTTTTTGTTTTGTTTTGTTTTGTTTGTAATTTGAGTATCAAAGGGCTCCAAGAAAGGTATCTGCCAGGCAGGGCTCCCACATAAGGTTCTGGGGAAAATTTTATTTCTGGCCTTACTGGCTCTCAGCAGGGTTCAGTTCTGGGGATTTGTAATGCTGAGGCTCTCTTCTTGGCAGTCACATGGGACCCACTCTGCTCCTAAGGCCACATGAATTGCTTCTCCACTGATTCCCTTTGTCCTCAAATAATGTAAGCCTATAAGTCCTTCTCACCTTGAAAGTGCTCTCTGGCCTCTGCATCTGCCTGCAATCTGAGAAATCACTATGCTTCCACAGTACCCATGGGATTACGTTAGCCCCATCTAAATGCTCTCTATTACGCCATTTTACAAAGTGACATAATCACAGCACCTACACCAATGGGCAGAGATCATGGAAGTTGTTTTAGAATTCTGCCTTGCAGACATGGCTTATGATTTAACTGGAAACTAGAAATAGCTGTGTGCATTCCTGTGCGATGAGGATTCTGTTGCAGTTGCCCAAGAAAAGGCAGCCTGTGTGTTTTTCTTTAATTTTAAAAAGAATAAAACATAATAAAAAACCATTCCAAATGATACAGAATTTTGTGTGGAATGTGCAATCACAGGTAGCGTGGTAGGTTCTGAAAGCTATGGTTGTCTTATCTACACAGCTACAGCTTAGAGTATAGCCACAGTCAGATTCTATTCCCCCCTTAATTTTATTCCCTTGCCCTCCTGATTTTCTGTCCAACTCCATTTCCAATCTTAGAAGTCTTGGGCCTGAGACTTGAAGACACTTCATTGCTTCTGGTGATACTGCTTTTCTAGATCTATTCACCACCGTTGATTATAGCAAGTCTGCATTGATTTCACCATAAAGACTTTCCCCCGTTTGCACTCAGCTCTTCAGGAGCACATACGGTGTCTGCTACATCCTTTATGGAACCTGATCCAGAAAAACTAGTCAATGGATGCCTGTAAGATCAGGATAGGTGGAGCCACTCCCCTGCACGGGGTTACTTGTAGGCAATAAATTATATACCCAATAGCTTTGCATATTGTTATGTTAGCAAATAGATTCAGGTTTTAAGTCTCATAATAACCAATCAATATATATTGGAACACAGAAGTCATGGACTTCTAAATGAGTTTGTATACTTCAGTTGTCTTTTATTCCCATTTAGATAATTTAATCAAGTTGCTAAGGTGTGCACTCCCTGAAGCCAGCAGACTGCCTTCTTCGCTATTATAATAATGCTAGAAGTACCTACAATGACTATGTCAGCAACACTTCTGCTGTAGGCACCCTGATGTAGGTAGCTATGGTCAATAGATGAGTTTCTCTACCCTCAGATCATTCCAATTGGAAATCATAAACTTGTATCAGTGATGGCCAGTTGGAACACAAGGAGCTCAAAGCCACCAATCAAAAGCCTAATATGGGCAGTCAAACCGGTGATGAAGGACATCTTGAGGAAGGAGGGTGCCTGGAAGGGCTGACTGCCAGACAGCACCAAGGATAGAGGCACCTGCATCCAAGAAAGGGCAATTGACTGCTGCTACCCAGAGAGCACAGGAGCTGCCCCTCACATATGCAGAACTAAAAATGGGGATGTGAGCCAGAAGGACTGGGAGAGCGGTAAGGAAACCCTGATAGCAGACACTGAATAACTCGACTTCTCCTAAGAAACTTACTAGAGAGCTGTGATGTGTGGTAAGTAATACAAGTACCTGTGTGTTCTTTGTTCAGTTTCCTGGCATATACATCCTGAAACTTTAAAATTCTGACAGAAGTGCTTTTTTATGCTAATGAGGCAGCAGGGTGGCTGGAGACCCCTGGACAAATGAAGGTAGGGAGGGGTTGTCAGGGGAACCAACATAGGATTAGAAAGTTGGAACCTGCAGACTCACCCTCTAGGAGAGGGGCTGGAGGTTGAACGGGTAACTTATCACTAGTGATCCAGTCATACCTATGAAACAAAGACTCCATAAACCCAAGGGAACGAGCTTCAAAGAGCTTCCAGGATGCTAACCCTGTAGAGCTGGCAGGAAATGGATTTCTTCGAGGGAGCACGGGGCTTTCCACACGCCTTGCCCTAGGTACTCCTTCATCTCAATGTGCCTCTGTGTTCTGTGCAATATTCTACACAGAAAAGTGGTAAATGGAGTTCTCTGAGTTCTCTGAGCTGCTTTGCAAATAATTAAGCCCAAGGAGGACTTAGGACTTCTCCATTTATAACCAGGGGATCGATTAGAAGAACGGGTCTCAACCTCGGACTTGCGAGCGGCCCCTGAGGTCGGAGCTGGTCCTTGAGCCTGAGAGCTTGAACTGTGGGATTTGCGCTGACTCTGGTTAGTGTCGGAAGTGGATTCAGGGTTAGAATGACCAGCTGGCTTCTGCTGGAGCGTTGATAAGGAGATGCAAAATTAAACAAAACACACATCTGGGGAACGGAAGAATTCTGTGTTTTGTTGAATGACGGTACAAGAAAAATAGAAACAATTTGTTTTTCCTCTTATATCCAAGGTGTCGTAAAAGATACAATGTATAAGTGTAAAAATTTATACAGTTAGCCATATTGCCATTACTCCCTCTCAGAATATAACCCTTGGCTTTAACACATTCAGTCCATTTTTCTTGCCAGTTTCTGGAAGTCCTTGTCTTTAGTTGTGCTTTCCTGGCTGGTTGGATGTCCTGAATAAATTCAAAATGTTTACCTTCTATGGTCACTTTGACTTTGTAAAGAAGCCAGAAGTCTCATGGACCCAGATTTAGTAAGTAAGATAGATGAGGATACACCTTAATGTTTTTATTTGACAGAAGTTGCCAGAAACACTTTGAACAGATTCAAGACTCTGAAGAAGCCATGAAAGGACACTTTCAAAAGAGGACTTCCAGAGCTGCTTTAGACAGTGCTAAAATCCGGGTGTGCTGGTGCACCCCGTAACCCCAGCAATCATGAGGCTGAGGCAGGAGGATCGTTGTGAGTTTGAGGCCAACCTGGGCTACAAATTGAGCTCAAGGCCAGCGTGAACTGCATAGAGACCACTCTGTCTCAAAAAGATAAAAAAAAAAATTAAAAAGTGGCAAGAATGATGGGATAAGTGTGTTCAAAGAAAGGGGGAATAGCTTGAGGGAGGTGAATAGCTTAGTGTTATTTACCGTAATAAAATATTTTTTAAACATTACCATATTTTAGATCATGTTTCATATACAGAGGTGACCAAATAAGAAAGAACATAGGGAAAACTCCTTTGACATTGAATCCTACAGGTTCTATCCATGGAGAATCCCCAGTACAGGCTTCCCAGCCCACAGAATGGCCTAGATCTTTGCACTTCCAATATAGTAGCCACTAGACAGATGTTCCAAGGAATCAAGACAAGGGCCAGACTTGGAATTTGAAAAGTATTAGCTTCATTCGCAGTGGCCTAACAGTGCCTCAGTTAGGTCTTTGGCAGCAATGTTAGTGGTTTAACACCCTTGGGGGAGATTTATATGCATACCAGTTAAGCACTTGAGTTTACTAGGAATGAAGTGTAAATAAAGCAGATGAGCTTTATAAACTGATGCCATAAGAGAAGTAAACATGACTATGAAGATGATGTCTTTAATTTTTAGTACATAAGTATTGTAGGTCACCATATTTTCTAACACTAATTTCCCTCTGGCTGTATGTTTAGAAACTACAGATTAGATATTGATCTTCTTGGTATTTTAACATAAGCCACTTTCAGTAAGTTTCAAGACCTGTCTGGAATACATTGGAAGAACATTTCTCAATAAATGAGTACATTACTGAGGTGGTTCTAAACAAACCAAGTCTTGTATTTTGGTTGAGATTTTTTTCAGGGGAGCCCTCTTGTGGGTGACAGGCACATTACCAAACATAGATTTTCATTGACTTGGTGGATAATGTGCTGAGAAGGATGCTTCCTTCTCCCTTCCTGATAACCTTGAATATAGATACAGTTTTGTGTTTGCATTACTTCTCCTTTTTTATTTTCCTAAATTTGATTCTAGAAGCTTTAGACTTCCAAGCTTACAGAGGGTGAAAAAAGTCACCTGGTTCCTGGTTTCCACACGGGCTGGTGATCCTTATTACCCAGGGAGTGTGAAGTACATCTTCATGAGTCCAAAATGTCTTTGGGTTGGTAAGGATGAAGCAGGGCCAGAAATTTATATTTTTTAAATTTCCCCAAGTAATTATGATTCACAATTAAATTTAGCACTAAAATTGACCAATTTCCTTTTTTATTGTACTTGCTAAAACTCAAATGTTAATATTTTAGAGCTATACATTCTCTCTCTGCCTTACTGAACTTCTCAGGGACAGTTTCCCGTTTACTTTTCTCTCCCTCCAGTATCCACTGCAATGATGGTTAAAGAGGAGATATTCAATCACTTCAGTAAATCAGATTAAGTAATTCCCTGTTACAATTTTACATGGTTAATGGTATGCAAATTGTGATTCCAATGGATGTAAATTCTACAAAATTTTAAGGGAAGAGATTGCAACATAAAATCTCCAATAGTTAATCAATACAAATGACCTTCAGCAGCATTCTAACAAACATTGTGCGTAACTGTGCTGCTTACAGTAAACAGTGGGAACAAAGTTGATGCTGGTTTTCCCCCAGTTGCACTGAAAAAGAATGTGCTGTTATATTTCAGTTACAGTTAATAAAGTTGTTCAGCCCTTCTCACCATTCAATGTAATGTACTTGGTGTGAAAGCAGTAATGGAAAAAGACAATCTGCACAAAATTGTATAACATGGATACTCTCATTTATATGCACAATTTTGAATTCCAAGAAAATAAGAAGCAAGTTACCATGCATTTACCTTTACAAATGCTGCGACGAGGCAAGATTGGATATAAGCAATCGGATCTGACGATAATATATTCCATTTGCAATTGTTAGAGATTTATGCAAGATAGCAGGTAACACCTTCCTTTTGAATTTCAAATGCTGCATAACCTTTTGAAGATAACAAGGGATATTCATCTGAAATAATGGTAGGAAATTTATAACTGGAGACCACATAATTAGTTGTTATTTTTTGCAAGTACCACACACTCTGATAGGAGCATGGCTAGAGAAAATACACCCTGTCAGTAAGAAATCAGTGTCTTTTTTATTTCTTTTTCTTTCCTTTCTCTTTTTGACTTGGACAACTTTGTACATAGGGTACCTAGTGATCTCAAAAAATGTAAATAAAATTTAATACAGCAACTTGAAAGAATTTTCAGCTCTATTGGACTTTTATGTTTAAATAAAAAACAATATATATAAAAGATGTATGCCAAAGATACACACATCTTAACTAAAGCTGTATATATATGCATATATATATATATATATATAATCTTTATCAAAATAGTAAATTATAAGGGTCTGAGTTAAACACTTCATCATAACAGGAATCCTTTCTTACAGAAACTAGCAAACTAATGTAGAAAGAAAAAATGTATGGGTTTAATTTTTCTAGGGTGCTCTTTTTTTTATAAGGTTATTTTTCATGCATCCCCAATATCTCAACTCCAGTTCTAAGTAACAATATACCTAAATTCCTGGCATTTTGCATTATAGCACATTTGATGATCATCAACAATAGCCATAAAAAGGTCATCAAATTCAGTATTCCCTAGGTTCTACTAAGAAAAAATAGATAGATAGGTATTGCTGATCTTTGTTTTCAAGCTCTCTCATCTCCAAGGACAATGGCTAGGGTTCCTAATATGGCTTGCTCTACCATGGACCTTTCCTTAAAATACTGTAACTGTATATTTTGATCTACTTGGTCATTTCCTGAGGGACTGACATAGGGCTAACTTCTGTTTTGTACTCACCATGCCAGTATATTCTCAGGGCTGGAGTGGCATTCTGGGTGGAAGTGGTGTCTCTCCAAATATTGAAAATCCTAACCACTCTGGTGCCCACCTGGAACAAGGGATGAGAGACAAGATGAGAAGCATGCAGACACCCAAAGCCCAGAGGACTACATTAAGGAAGAATATTATTGAAAGAAATGGTAGTTCAGAAAGATTCTTGCACACTAGAAAGACAAAGTGCACCACTGATGCCCAGGATTAGATGTATAGTTAGAAAACATGCTGAAGAGAACTAGAGGCTCCCCCTGCTTCTGGATCTGCAGGGTTCATGTACCAGGATGTAAAAGCTAATACAGGGTTACAAGTGTTCTGGATTAGTGGACAAGTCCAAGGCTCAGAACCAGGAGATAAAGATTGATTTCATAATTTTCATTTATGACTCTGCATTTCTTAAGAAAATCTCTGGTAGGTCACTGTCTGACCCATGAAATTGCAAAACAGAGGCATTAATGATCACATGCAAAAAGGAACATAATATGTGCTACAATAGTTTGGAAAAGTCATTATCTGATAGCCATCAAATATCAAGAATAGGAAATTCTAGAAAAGGAAGAAAATCTGCTTTCCAGGCTTACATTAAAATATTAAACTTCCCAGTTTCCAAAAAATTACATGGTATGCACTCAGATAGGAAAATAAGTAAAAGAACCCATCCTTTAAAAAAGCCTGTACTTTGGACTTACTAGACAAAGCCTTTGGAAGAACTCTTCAAATGAGTTCAAAGAGCTAAGGAAAATCATCAACAAAGAATCAAAGCAAACCAGGAAAATGGTGTATGAACAAAATAAGGTGCCAAAGAAAGGCATAAATTATTTAAAAGGAGCTAAAAGGAAATGCTAGAGGTGAAAATCACTACTGAAGTGAAAAATTTACTAGAGAAACAGTATGTTTGTATGAGCAGAGGAAAGTGTCAGTGAACTTGAAAGTAGGAAAATTAAAATGACCCAGACCCAGGAGGAGTAAGTTTCACTCTTTTGTGTATAAAGAATAGTGATAAGAGCACATAGGACCTGGGAGACCCCATCAAGGGTCCTAACGTATGCATTATGGAGTCACAAAGAGAAGAAAATATAGAAGAGACATAAAGAACACCTGAAGAAATATTGGCCCCAATTTTCCAAGTTTAATGAATAGACGAATCTATACACACAAGAAACTTAACAAACTTCAAGTAAGAAACTCAGAGGTAGACGTATCAATATTAAGCACTCAAAGACAAAGAATTTTAAAATAGAAAAAAGCCTAACTCACATGTGAACCTTCATTAGATTGCCACTTCACCGTTCTTGAGAAACCATCACGGCCCAATAGGAATGACATGGTAAGTTCAAAATTTTGAAAGAAGTTTATAAACGAACTGTCAACCAAAAATTCTGCAGCCATTATAATTATCCTTCCATCTGAATCTCTCTTTTTTTTGGTACCAGGAATCGAGCTCAGTGCCTCATGCTTGCCAGGTAGGTGCATGCTGCTACTAAGTTGCTCTTCACATAAACGACATTGTCCAGTGTCGGGCAGCTTCTCCTAAGTAATACACAAGTAAGTACTCTGTTCATCTTGACCATTTCAACCCTGGGCTGCAAGTCCAGAGAGAGGAAAGAAGCCCTCCTCTCCCATCTGCCCAGCTCTTGATCTACCCTCTTTGCCCCTGGGTGACTCCTTAAATTCTCTGAGCTGAGATGAGCTCATCATTTGTGCTTCATGAAATTTCAGAGAAACTGACTTTTTATTTATTCTTCTGTCACCTATTCTTGACTTTATAAAGTTCCAGAGAACATTTCCTAAGCATAGAGCCAGTTAGTGATTTGTTTTTCTTTCCAATTGTGCAATTCCTTTTTATCCTTCCCTAATCCAGGCTCATTTCTCCACTAAACATTTCTCTACTAGATAAGAGATGCCTTCCAACACGAGATCAACTCCTCCTTCTCAGAAAAGGTTAAGTGCTTTTAAAATGACCAAAAATGTAATGTAGTTAATAATGTTCTCAGTTAATTCAGTAGGAAAAATAGTTGCATGTTCCAGAATAATTGAATAAAACCTCACAGAGAAGAAGATAAGATGTCAGCCAGAGCTAGGAGAGTAAGTCGATTTTTAAAACAGAAAAAAAGGGGTGCTGGGGATCGGTGCAGATTCTATGCCTAGAAAACACCGCCTACCAGGAAAGGGCCGGATGCAGATGGCAATTCGAAGTGCACTGTTCTCTGGGTCGCTCAACAGTCCTGTAAACAGAGAAGCTCTTAATTTTTGATTCGATAGTTGGTCATGTGTCTCTCCTTAAATGAGAACATGAATATCAACATTAAAATGACAAGTCTTTAGTTACAAATGATTAATCACACACTGCTGAGTGTGAGTTATATCCAGTTTGCCAAATAGATGGCTTGATAGTATACAAACATGTTCAAATTACAAGTCATGTCCATTATGAAATCTATTCACTATACCCCTAATGCTCTGTAGTGAAGTGGTTTATATTTGCACCTCTTCCTGTGTCCTAGTCCTGATTTTACAGTTCTGCTTTTATCTCTACTCGGGTTGGAAGATCACTTTCTTTATGAAGTTTCTTCTTTTCACTTTTTTGTTGCAGAGAATTGTATTAAAATTGTTCAGTATGTAAAGTACAAACACTACTAGCTTTTGTAAGAGAACTCATTTATCTGTCTCCATTGTCTGGTTCATTTCTGGTATTGGTGCTGTTGTACCTGAAAGAAAAAATCTAGGCAAGGTCTCACTTGCCAGTGTAAACCTTCTACTGTGCTTTTCTCAAATTGCATATACACTGGATTATAAAAAATTCTTTATGCCACAATACTTGGAAAGGTATTTAAAGGTTTCCTGACTTAAATATCTCCTAGACCAAGTATCCAAAGGAAGATTTCCTTTTATTTTTGTAATAACTGCAAGGAAGAGTATTTGCAGGTCACATTAGTAAGGAGGATATTGCTCAGATACCACAAAACAGTTCATGTGATGACACTTTATCTTCTCAGTCAAAAAGAAATAATTCTACCAACTAATAAATAATATGATATTGAGTGATTTATCATGAATCACCTAACATACCTTCAAAGACAGTATCTTTTTGGATTAACTTGTCACTCACCAATATGGATCACCCTGCTGAGCAGAATTATTCACCAGAACAGGTTTTTAACAATAATTCAACGACCTATTATGTGTACAATACTGTCCTGGGTACCAAGGTTACATTCTGGCGGGTCAATTTCCTATCTGCTTCTATCTTGTATTGCTATAGTCTTTCACTGAAGAGAAATTTAGCTCTTTTGTACCCAGTCCAAACACAGTTGACTTTGGCTTAGGAAATACTAACCAGAAGAGCAGAGGTGGTTTCATTTGACCCAAGTAGTGGTAGCTACTGTGATGTTACAGAGACAGGGCCTCCTAAGGCTTCCTTATCAGGAGAGATTTTAGCATTATGAGTTCTATGGACATCATACTTTGGAACTGTTTTGTTTGCGATATATCCTGACTTCACTTTTAAACAGCCTTCCAAATGGATTTGGAGATTCACCTACCCTTTTCTGAAGAATATTTGTACTTTTTCTTATGTTTTATTCCCACTCTTGTATTGGTCACAAACATCCACCTAAATTATGTAGCAATGGAAAATAAGGTAAAGATTCAGTAATGAAACCCATGCCTGATACGATCTTACTGGAAAGAAATGAAGTATTCTGAAACATGAACACATTTCTTTAAAATTGAAGAATATTTTAAAGTTTAGAAAGGCATGCTTTTAGTTTTACCTTCATAACAGTTTTGTGTTATGGTTTCTGGAGGCATTACTGTTCCCATTTTACAAATGAATAAATATAGCTACATGCTTTGAGAAGGGGAGGGTTAGAATTTAAGCCCCAATTATCTAGCTAGACACTTAGTTCAATTTCCATGCTATATATGTTTCCCCTAAAGTGCTGATTTGGGTCACAAAATGTTTATTAAACATATGACTGATTTTTATTTCCTCTATGTTTGCTACTTGACTGACCAGTCATTGGAACTGAAGAACATAAATGGGAAATTCTAGCAGGCAGTTTTCACAAAAGACAGGGGAATGACAATTTTTAATGTTGTTATGTTGTTCAAGCAGCAAGAGACTTTCCAACCTTTCAAAACTCAGAAGTACGTACTGCTTAATAATTCATACCCTAAATTATTTTAATAAACCCCTTGATTATTCTAGATACTGTTTTAACGCTTAAAACAACTGCAGTAACATGAATGAAAGTACTCAGAGGACCAGAGATCACACTAGCACAATATTATTACCCTCTTCCTTGCCACTAAGGTCTCTGAGTTGTTGGTTACATTATTTGGTCTACTCTATGCCATGCATTAAGTTGTGCATTTTCATTTTTACCTCATTGCATTTTTCATGATTTATAAATGTGCAATATATCTCACACACAACATGACTTGTGATGTAGTGCTTTCTTGTTTCTCATGGCCCCCCTCGATTTTAGTATAGAGCTGGCACTCACTACATGTGAAGGGTATAATGAAAACATCACAGGAACAGAAATGCCCATTATGGAAGTAATACAGAAATGTCAAGATCCTAGTTCTCAGTTCACTTCTTTGCCACTGGAGTCTATTAATTTGGTTGATTACATTCTAAACATGTGCACCCATGTTGCTAAGGAAAAAAAAAAAACATAGAAAGAATTTGTAGCCCTTTTAAAGAAAACATTCTACTTATTGATTCACTAAAATACTCCTTTTCCCAGAACACTTTCCCATGTTTGTTCTAAGGGAGAAATGTGCTACGAAGTCTTCAGGCAGAAATTAGAGAAAAGTACGCTTCCTCTGGGATCCACTGACTATGCATTTGAATAATTCTGAAATGGAAATAAAAGTGCTCATTTTTATTCTAATTCACAAGTATTATGTTTCTTATTTTCAAGGTCATGATGAGAGCTCTATCTTGTGGGTCATGGAATGGTGGCCTGGATCTCAGAAATATGTTTTCATGAGCCTGAGGCTATACATCCTTGACATGGAACTAGAGAAATTTCACACTTGAAATAAGAGAAACTCTGAGAAAGTTAATAAATGCGTGTTAAATGTCCAATATCCAGTGAACTTTCTCTGGGTGTCAGGGATATCAATTGCTAAATTTGCATTACTTTATACACCTACAAAAAACTTGTGTATTATTTATTATAATCCTATTTAACAAAAAAAAAGACATAATTTGATAGTTCCATTACTGGGCTGTGAATATCCTAGTTAATTATAAGTTGTGTTCTACTAACTGTCTTAACAAAAATTTCTCTGTGTGACCCAATTGAACAAGATTGATGCTTCCCTTGTTTTACTTTGTTATTGGAATCTGTTCACGGCAATCCTTCATCTCTTCAGGTTAGTTGAAATTTTTTATGCTGTTAGTTAGCTTTCTGTTTCTAAAACAAATGCCTGAAATCACCAAATTGTATTTAACAAAAACAAAAGGTTGTTGGCTCCTGGTTTGAAAGTTCTGGTTCCTGACCAATTGGCCTCATTGACTGTGGGCCAGCAGTGGAGCAGCACATCATTGCAGGACTATATCCTGAAGTAGAATCACTCAGTGCAGGGCCAGGAAGCAAAAGAGAAGAGGAGAAAAAGACTAACGTTCTACTTCCAGCTTCAAAAGCACCCAAAGACCTGAAGACCTCCCATTAAGTTGCACTTCTTAAAAGTTGCTGCACCTCCGGGGACCCCACCTTAGGGACCAAACCTTCAACTCGGGGGTCTTTGAAGGATATTTAAGATCCAAACTACAGCACATACCTTATTATCACAGAGCATGCTCAAACATAAAATATAGCATTGTTATATTTTTTAGTTTTATATTCAAATTTAATAAAAATTTGTAAGGATAGTGTAAAGATTTCACACATACCTTTGCTTAGATTTGCCAGTCATTTATGTACCAAACCAGCTGCCTGACTCTCTTTCCACTTCTATATATTACATGCATATAGTTTCATTACGTTTCTAACATTGGACAGAAAGTTCAAGACATCATGCCCATCTATTACAATGTATTTCAGTCTATAATTTCTAAGAAACAAGGCTGTACTTTTGGGCAATTATATATCAGTTATCAAAATCAGATGCTTTGATTCAATTCTATTAGGTGTGCACCCATAATATATACTTAAATGCCATCCATTTCCTGGTTGGTCTTCCTTTAACAATCAAAGATCGGGCTGGGGATTTAGCTCAGCGGCAAAGCGCCTGCCTGGCAAGCGCAAGGTTGTGAGTTCGATTCCCGGTACAGGGAAAAAAAAAAAAATCAAAGATCAAGGTCTAATCCAGAATTAAATATGATTTAGTTGACTTGACTCTTTGTTGCCCTTTAATCTGGAAGTTAATTAGACCTTTATTTTCTTTTCTGAAGTGGGCAATTTTGAAGAGCATAGACCAGTTATTTAGTAGTTTTATGGTTTAAATATGAAGCATCCTCAAAGATTCATGTGTTAAGTGCTTGATCCCCAATATAGTAAGATTCAAAAGTATGGGCTAGAGAGGTAATTGGATCATGGTGGTGCTCAGGAATTAATCCATGAGTGGGCTTACTAGCAAGCGGGGCTGAATTGGATGAAGCCAGCCAGTGGAGATATGGCTTTCAAGATTACATGTTGTGCCTCCTCTCTGTTTTTCTGCCAGCTTCCCTCTCTCTGATTTCTAGTTTTCATTATGTGAATAGCTTTCCTCTGCCCATTCTTCCCACTCAGTTTTTCTGTGTGAGAGCCAAGCAGCCATGAACTGGAGCCTATGAAACTAGTAGGCAAAATAAGTTTTTCTTCCTTTAATTTGTTTTTCTCCTATATTTGGTTCAGTGGAAAAAGCTGACTAGACCAAGCAGAACTGCTCCTGATACTTACTTATGGTTAGGCTCAAGTTTCACACCTTGATAAATTATGACTTCGATGTTCGTTTTTCTCAATATTGGTATCTTGGTTGTATTAGCTTTGCTAAGTCAAATTAGTGTCCTGCACCACATGAATAGGATTTTCTTTCTCTAATTAACATAATTTATGAAGATATAATGTCAACATCCTGTCAGCAAACTTCTCTCTAATTTTAGCATCCATTACTTATTTCTGAATTCCATCATTTCTTCTATAAATATTAGGTTGGCAGGATCCACTGTAGGAGAGACTCTTCCCTTCTTAATTTTTTAATATATCTAGTTATTTATTTGTATTATTTTATGGACTCCTGAATTCTTGATTTATTCATTAAACTATAATCCCTTAAAGTTATTATTTATTTTGAGGTGCAAGTTATCTAGGAATGGCAAATGCAGTTCCCTACAAGCAGATTCCTGTCTTTGATCATGTCCCATGATTCTTTGAGCATTTGCTATGCTCTGGTTCAAAATCTTAATGTTCACTGCCATTTACTGGGCTCTCATTTAAATGATGTGACTGTACCTTTTCCTTCTTACCTTCCTGTCTCAGTTCTCTCCTGACGGACATGCTTGGAAAAATACTCCAACACAGGATGGTCTTTGTCTGAGTACTGAAGAGTAAACAGGGGCCTGAATCTTGTGAAATTGCACAGTAGTTACAGAATAAAATTCTTTCCCTTTTATATGCACCCTAAAATTGTGGACATCAGCATTTAGACAGTTTAAACATCTAATGTGTGTCCTTGCCTCTTTAGCACGCCCTTGCAATAGATGTAATGCTATTTGCCTGAGACATTAGTTCTTTAAGTTAGTTAAAGGTTTGTAAAGCACAGTCTATATGCCAGGAATACATACTGCAGCTTGAGCAGGTTCCGACCACAGGACAGTAGAATCAACATACACAGGAGAATGGTTCATGGACTTCTAAACACCAATGACTGATTTCACGGCAATGAGAAAACTGCATCCTTATATCTAATACCTGTTCCTTAATACCTATGTGTCCTTGGGAAATAATTTACCATCTCTGTTATTCATGGTTTTTTATCTGCAAAAAGAAATTAAAATGTGACACTTGCCCTGTCAAATTTGCAGAGGATTTTATGAGAATGTAATCCTAAATATAAATAATGTCTGAGTAAAATACATGCTCAATTTATTGAGTGCTTTAGATATTCACTTTGTTGAGTTGAATGTATTACAAGCATGTTGCATAGACTTGTCTAGACAAAAATGTACAACAAAATGCCATATCCATCAATTATATTTATATTGCAAAAATGTATCAATTTCTCTATGTGACGGAGGGGACTGTCATAATGACATGTAGCATAAAACTATGTCAGTGTTCTTGAAGCACTCAGACACCAGTGCCTTCAAGACTGCAGGAAGATCAGGAACTCAGTATCACTGTTTCCTCCTGATTTTTATTCTGTTCCTTTCTGTTCATCTGGAACAAAAGTTTCTACTAAGACAGGAACTCACTGGAATTTAATTTACACCAGCTAATATGAAGGAAACTTCCCCAGAAGAACTGAATTCCAAATGTGTCAGGGATTTCTCTTTTGCACCTTGTCCAGGTCAGGTGTTGCCTAGGCAAACAGCAGCTTCTGGGATTCATAGAGAAATGAGGGCTCATAGGGGGTGAAAACATCAGAGGATCTTGCCCCACGTGTGTTCATTAGAATAGAAAAAACGATTCCCAGATGAAAGACAGACAACATCCGATTACCTTGCTAAGACTTTTGTCTCTGATTTGTGCCTTATTTTTATTACCTCGTCTCTTACAAATCTCTCCTTGAAATCTAAATAACTTTGCTTATGGTGTTATTAGGTTAATATGTTGACAACACAACGAGGGAAATTCCAATAACAAATGCACCACACTATACAGAATAAATGCTTACTTCTGGGTGTAATCAAATACCTCACTGCATGCCATATAGCAGGTGTTCAATTGATATGTGATTCTCTTCTTGGAAATTTCCACTTTCCTAACATGGAAACTTTCACATATTTTCCCAAATAGAAGATCACGTTTCCTAAATTTTGTAAAAGTCAGTCAGCAGAAATAAATCAATTCTGATATAGTGCAGTCTTTCTCCATGGTTTATGCTATGTGTATTAAGAAAGTTAAAATGCTGAAGATTATTTCCCACCACCAACCACTTGGTTCAAATATAGAATGTCTTCAACTCGCAAATGAGTCAAACCTTAGTCAGTCAGATTCTTTCATAAGTCAGACAAAGTGAGTCTTGCACACCTTTGGCACAGATGTACACTGTGCTTTGTGCTTCCCAGAATCCCCTCCACATAACCACTGCTTTTCCTCTTGCTCCTGGACATCCTGGGCCCTGACTGAGCTCTGTGCTGCTGTATACTACCACACTGTGCAGTAAGCACACAGCACAACTGTGGCATGTCTGCCAGACATGTGAGCTACTTCTGTGATTTGTTCACATCTAGGAAGGCTCGTAATGTGGGGTCCCTTCTTATCTACAAAAGTTTGCAACTCAAGTGTTCACAAGTCTGGGGCTTACAATGCTGACAATCATATTAAATGAAGCAATAATTCCCTAAATAAGGATTCAAGAATTCATGCTGTATGACCTCAATTGTTAGTGTCAGAAGCAAAATTCAACTGTGATTCATTTGCTGCATATTCCAAGTTAATAAGAATAATGACCAAAGAAAGTATCTCAAGCAAGTGCACTGCTGCCGGCCAAGGCCCAGGCAAAGCCCATCCCCATGACAGAAAGAGACTCACATTTTTAAGAGCCATCCACAAGCGAGGTAGGCTGAGAGACTATCTTCACTTTTTAATTCAAGTATCATTAATTTCTCACTTTTTATCCACTCCTAAGGAAAGTATTGTGAAATAGAATATCTTTGGTAAAGAGGCTCATATTTGTCTAGATGTAAGGTACCAGAATAGACCCCAATAAAACTTAGTTATTAAATTACTTACATTAAATGTAGTATGTGAATGATACAACATTCACATTTTTGAAATGTCCAGGAAAATATTTTTTCTCACAAAATTTTTGCTGCTAAAGTACATAATATGCACCTTTATGAGCTTCTCTCTTTAGTCAAAATAAATATATGTACAAAAGTGCTAAAATCCTCTACATAGTTACATGTGAGAGAATGTGACATAAAATATAATGAATGCTGTGTCAACATTAAATTTAAATCTCACTACTAATGCTGATGCAGAGAGCTAAATCTTTTTCATAATCTGTAGGTCAAAGCCCATAATGGTTAAAGTCAAAACAATTTATCAAAGTAAAATTAAGGGAGTAAGTTCAGAAGGTTTACATTCAAGACTTATAATACAGAAAATAACATCTTTGTGAAAATAGAATCAAATCATACTTGTATTCTATTACCAGCTCTGTTTTAAAATTTTTCAGCTTGCAGCTAATTCATTGCAAATGATTTTTATGCAAGGAATATGTTTATTTTTAGGTCTTCCATCAAAGTGCACTGAGACTTCATACTGGGAAAATCATTATTAAAATATTATATATATAATTTTTGAAGTCTAACCTAAATTTACTGATTTTGGTACAGTTGTTAATGGTAACTAATGTGTTTTGTCTGTGTTTACCATTCTTCCCTTTAAGTGAAGAAAGTGTGTCCTTTCTTCATTAGGAAAATTGGCATGAATGTCATTTTTATGGTTTTACCAAAGGCTTTTTTTGTTGTAAAGAGTAAATGTCTTTTGGCAATTTCTGAATTAAAACAATTCATTCTTCACAAATACCACAAAACTGGGTGAGTGGCAAGGTGGTCTTGATAATCTTTGGGGAAGCGCGGCTTTTATTCTTGGCAAGAGGAGAAAGGTATGCAGAGTTATCCTTTTCATGTAAAAACACAAACAACAAGGCTAGAGCAACCAGTGCCATTTCTGTAAGCACTGTCATGATATAATAATTGAGGTCTACCCCGCCAAATTGAACTATTATTCCTGTTCCCTCCACAAAATATTATGATTGAGCTTTTAGGCTTAACATCAATAGCACAGATGCATGGAACGTGTATTCCTCAGAACAGATTATAGGGCATGGACAAGAAAAACACATTCTATTTGGAGACCAAATGATTCATGAATAATGGACATTTGGGACTTACAATACTTTTGAATCATAGAGTTCAGGATGTATAGTCTCAATGGTTTCTTCACTTCTGCATTTCTTTTCTGCATGTGTCTGTTACTCAACATAGAGGCCAGAGAAATTCTTTAAAACAAAAATGAGTGCATGTCACTACAGTGCTCTTGGGGTCATCATGAGTGGCTTCTTTTGAGTCTTCCAAAGACATTCATTTTGTTATCCATCTCATGTCATTGGCTGTCTGTGCAAGTTACCTCCTCAAAACATTCTCTCTATGTGGCCTAACAGCAAATGTTACTCTCTGTTAACTCAGCTTTATTTTTCCCCGCATGTTTCAGCAATAAATACATTAGTCTTTATGTGTTTGTTTGAATGAAAACAAGGGCTTTGTCTTTCTTCATCACCACATTCCTAATATCCAGAATGAGAGTACACACATTCTGGACAATTAATAAATATTTATTGATTAGATTCTCGTAGTAGCCTAGTCTAGGGTCATAAAACTTACTAAGGTCAAAATCAATCTAAAGTTTTACTGGGCTTGTGGATGTTTGCACTTGGTGGTTATTAGAGAATGTTTTCATTCTATTAGACTATTTGGAATACTAAGGAAATAAGAATGTCTGTAAATTTTTATTTTTCCCTGGCATTCTTTTCCATAAGACCTTATCTTAAAAAAATATAGGAAGAGCACAATTACTTAAAAACCAGAACTACCTCAAAAATTTGGAATGATTCTGTTCGTTGCCTATGACTTTCTTTGGCAGATGCTCCATATTCCTGGTATCTCAAAATAATGTAATAGAAACCTAGGCACTTT
Source organism: Chinchilla lanigera (assembly GCF_000276665.1). Lineage (NCBI taxonomy): Eukaryota > Metazoa > Chordata > Mammalia > Rodentia > Chinchillidae > Chinchilla > Chinchilla lanigera. The sequence goes on along the minus strand of NW_004955469.1, from coordinate 4,304,157 downwards.
ACAGTTGTCATATGAACATTATGCTAAGCAACAACAGATAGTTGTAGCATATCTACATCTACAAAGGACTAGGCAAGAAAAATTTAAATCACACATTGCACGTTTTCCAAATGTCCTATTACAACAAAGCAAACAATGAAAATCCCGATAAAACTATACAGCAGGGATGCCCAGTAAATCTTTCACAGTGATGGAAATGTTCCATCCTGTGCTGTTTCACACAATAACCACCAACCACATAGAACTACTGAACACTTGAAATGTGACTATTATAATTAAGAAATGAACTTTCACTTTAATTTTAATAGCCACCTGGCTACAGTAGTGCAGATTATGGGCCATCAAGTTTAGTGTCTCATTGGCATTTTGGAGACTTAGCAGTGCCAGACCACAACTAGGGTAGGAATAGGGAAAAAAATGTAGGGACTGCAGGATTGCTTGAGAGTGTGTTTACATTTTTAGCAGTACACATGTGTTTAATCATGTTATTATTTTATGTCTTGATTGATCTAGAAAATAGAAAAGACCCAAGACCCTTAGAGACAGCACTATATGAGCTTTTTGGAGGTTTCGGAGCAGAAAGAAAAAAAAAAAAAACATTAAACTTCAGTACACTGGATTAAGAGCCCGTGAAGTCAGACTATTTCATTTGTTCTTCATTTTTATATTTTTACTGTTGTATTCTCAGCATCTAAAAACTAGGCACTTACTAGATATTTGTTTAATTAATTAATGAAATGGCTTGACATTTGATGCAGTTTTATGGTTCAGATCTAAAATGCTCCCCAAAGACTCATGAGTGCAGAGGAGGAGCTTTTGCAGAACTGGACCATGGGGGACTCTTCATCAGTGGGTTCATCCCTTGATGAGTTCATGCTGAATGTGCTGTCAGAAGGTGACACCTGCTGAGCAGTAGTAGGTCACGTGCGGTGTGACTTGTAAGCGAATATCCTTGTCCTCAGCTTCTCTCTTCTCTCTCTGCTTCCTGGCTGCTATGGGTTCAATAGCTCTCAGTAGCCAAATACTGTTTCACAATACTGTTTCTGCCTTGGACCCAGCTGACCACTGATGCAACCTGCTGAATAAATAAGCCAAAATAAACCTCTCCTCCTTTAATTAGCAGTTGTCAAGTATTTTATTTCCAGCAACAGGAAAGTGACTAATACAGAAAACTGGCACTAAAGATAGGGTCTCATAGGACTAGACCCAACAAGCAGGGCAGGTTGTGGTAAGATGTGAGCTCCGAAGGCTTGGGCAGCCTTATCTCATGGTTTTGCTGGTTGAGGCCCACATGGCTTTTTCCTTGCATGGTTCTGTTCACTGTCTACAGCTTTCTTCTGCAGATGCTTCATATTCCTGGCATCTCAAAATTCCTGGGATCTCTACTGCATTCTTTGGTTTCAACTAATAGCTTCACATATTACCTTCTTAGGCCTTCCTTGACTCTGAGTGGAAGCTCCCATTAACCCACAACTCTTGCATTCTACGTGCTTGTAGAACCAACATTGTGTGGATGACAACAAGCTTGAGTCAGGCCCTCTTTTTTCATAGCTGAAGTAACCTCTGACTGCCTAGATTACTGAATTTAGAGGAACACTTCTCCATCCTGAGTGAGCAGCATGCCCCAGTGCTCCTTTTTCAATGAAATGCACTTGAAGGAGTTTACCACTATATACGTGATCCTTGGATATATGGGGCCTGACTAATTCCTGAGATATCCTCAAGGTATCTTTCCTGTTGTTAAGATGCAGTGTTCTTGCTTTCTTTGTGATGACACTAACCTTTGTAAAGCTACACTCTCAGCCCCAACTTTAAAGAAGCTTCCTTTCTCACCAAATTATACAGTTTTGATGTCTTTTACTCTGCTTTTTGCTGTTGATTCTCACTGTAATATTGGCTGGGGAAAAAAGGCAGCAGTGGCCATGTCACAGCCTCAATGTTGGGCTTACTTTAAATTTACCCATCTAGGTTAATTAGTCCACCACTTGAAATTCAATCTCATACAAAGTCCTAGGGCATGGAAAAAATGTAGAAAAATCCTTTGCCAGAATGAAACACATACAGACTCTAATTCAGTTGCCATTAGCATCCTCATTCCCAGCTAAAACTTCATATCACTGGCCTTTGCTATACACATGTCCATCAGCATTCTGGGTCTCTGAGTATCAGCCAGCACAAATAAAATTGATACCAAGAATAAGGTTATTTCTGTGACTATATCTGACCATGTAGTCCATAATTATTTGGAACTTCTTTAGGGGAAAACTTAGAAACTTTTGGAGAAACAGGCTGGAGAAACCTTAGAATGCTGTACATAGTGCTTGGTAGGCAATACTGTATGAAGAAAGCTGTGGGCAGAGAGCAGAGCCAGCCCAAGAGAAAAGCAATGTGGACTGCAACTGGTAAGTTCATAGAGGCAGGGCTGTCCAAGCAATTTGCAGCTTATATCTTACTGTAATCTGCACTAGTTGCTACACATACAGCTACAGGATTTAGTGTTTTTCCTTGGTCCAATCCTTTCTATCCCCCATTACTCCCTCTTAGAAAGGGAATGTTAATGCTGTCATTTCATGTTACAAGTGTTTAATTGTCACTTTTATTTTTATAGGGGCTCACAGATAAGATTTTGCTTGAATCTCAGCCTTGAACCTGAGATTTTTGCCTTGAATTTCCTAAGACTTTAGCAACTCATAGATGGACTAAGTGCATTTTGCATAGTGACATAAGCATGAGTCTTTTGGAAGGGAGGGACAGAATGTTACATTTTATACTTAAAACATCCGCCTGGAGTCTCATGTGTTCAGAGGTGGGGTTTGAAAAGTGATCGGACCACAGGACTGATCCAGTATTGATAAGCTGTACTCATCAATATATTAATCCACTGAAGTTGCTGAAGGGAATGAGTCACAGGGTGGGTCTCTAGGGGTGTGAGTCGGGTGGACTTATTTTCCTCCTGGTTCTTCCCTTCTTTCTCTACTACTGTAATCTTCCACCATGCCAATTGTACCTTGGAGCCAGGCAACAATAGAAGAGCCAAAATTAACTGTTCCTCTTTTAACGTGGGGTTGTGTATTTTTCCCAGTACAAGGAAGGGACTAATACATGGAACACTGGTGATTTGGTGGAGATGGAATGTGAAGATACGTGGAAATTTTTTATAGACCCTATACAAACTTGAACCTTGAAAACAGGTGGCAAATTTCCCCCTGGGAAAGCTTTGTCCTGGTTATTTTAGGATTTTATTACTCTTACTAGAGAGAAAAAAACAATCCTTTCTGTTGCTATTTGCAGCCTGGGGAAAATTTGACAATCTTGACAAGACTGGTGAGGGAGGAACTTCAGGCAGGCCTAGCTTTGGAGAGAATGACATGCTTTCTTACCTACTTTACAGAGGTGCTGTGAGAATTTGTAAATATTTGGTCATTAAATGCTCATAAAATGCTTGTTAAACACCCCCAGAGTCTGTCACAGAAGTTGCTTATTTGAATGTTTAGCCAGTGTAGTGCTTGTCACCAAAAAAGCAAATACTCATTGTGAAAAGGTCATTTATACATTTTGATTGTTTTTGTGCTTGGTTTCATTTTCCTTGACTTTAAAAAGAATGAGTGCTAATTAGAAAGAGAAATATTTAAGAGAAGGAATCTTTGGTGAAGAAAAAGAGCAGAAACTTTGAAGCAATTATGTAATTTCATATTTTTATATACATTCTATAACTCTTTATTCTGTAGCTGTACATACTCATATACCTATCTATGGGCTTTTAATGTGTTGTCCTTTTTAAGAATTTTTTTCTGAGTGTTCATATGTGTATATATTAAATAAAACAAAAACGTTTAAGTTTGCCTTCTCCTTTTTTATATATGATGATGATGGTGGATAGCTTTTTACAATATGATTTTTAGTTGAAATACATGAGTATATCACACAAATGCTGTGCATTTTGAAAGTCTTTAATGTTAGTAATTTCAGTTGTCATTTTTTGCAGTATAATAAATGCTGATACAATAAGCATCATATTTTGCCATCGCTCTCTTTTTTAAATGTTTTAGATAAGTTACTTCCACTGAAATTGCTGGAGCAAAGGTTAAATTTCTGTTAATATTTTTGGTAAATTTTAGAAACTTTTTTTAATAAGATCACTCAACTACATGCTGCCATTAGGATTGTATAAAATGTTTATAGACTCCATTCCCTCTAGTTTTCAAATATTTTTCAAAAATCTATTACAATATAATGAGTGCTAAAATCAATATTGCTTTTATTTGCATCACTGATTCCTTGTGATGCTGATCCTTCCAACACATTTTCTGGCCTTTGTACATTATTCATATTGAGTCCACACTTTTGTGTTGAGATATTCTTCAAAAGTGTTTCTTGTAAAGATTTTACAAAATGGAAAGATATGATGCAATAATACCTTAATTTTGTATTTGCTCCTAGATTCATTTTTGTTTTTAATTTATAATGTAAATATTGTGTATTTAATACAATGTTTTTTTTGGTACTGGAACTTAAACTCAGGACCTTGCACTTGCCAGGCAGGTGCTGTACCAAATACAATGATTTTTGCAGGCCATTTTTCTTTGATTAACTTTATTATCTTTAATTACATAATCTAAAATAAATTTTCTCTCCAAAAGATTTTGAAAAACAGAAGTAAAGTAGCAATCTCCTTTGACCTTTATTGGATCTCATTTGCCATCTCCCCAATAAATCTTGGGGTTTTTTTTGTTGTTGTTTTTTTTTTTTCCGGTACAGGGAATCGAACTCATGACCTTGCACTTGCCAGGCAAGTGCTGTGCCATTGAGCTAAATCCCCAGCCCCACCCCAATAAATCTTATCACTTTTTTACTTATCCTTGCAGAAGTGATCCAGATATTTAAATATCTAAATATTGCACATAAGGGTAAATGTTTTCTTATTTCCATTTTAATATTAATGGTATCATACTTGTATTTTATAGCTTATGTTTTAACTAATTATGCATCTTGAGTATTTTTTCTATGATTTATACTTTGAAAAAAATCTATGCCCTACACACATATAAATGCATGCACATTCCCACAATGAGCATGTTTACTAGATACTTTAGGGGTTCTGATTATTTTTGCAATAGCTCTTTAAAGTATGGGATGTATATTAATTACATAAGAAAAATCTAACTTTATTATTTTTATATACTTAACTATTTTTTCAAAAACATAGCCTAAGCAATTAATTGGTTTATTGTATTAATTTTGAAAGTTATTCCAATATCATGTCATATATTTTAGTGCTCAGAAAATACAGAGAGATTATCTACTATTTTATAAGGTTAATACCACCTTAATAGGTAAAGCAAAATTAATAAAATTATAATTGCAGGCCAATACAACTTATCAATACAGTTCTAAAAGTTACTTGTTGCATTCTTTCCTAGAAGTGGAAAGCTTATATATTAATGATGTTAGTTTCTGTGAATGGATAATGAAAACATTTAGCACTGCACATTTAACTCTGAGCGTAGCTTTGGAAATAGTCTACAAATTTTTATAACGGGAACTTCTGCAGTTCCTGCCTAGTAACTTCAGTTTTTCTTCTTAATTTATTTTAGACTTACTGATGGTGAAAGCTGCTTTTTCTTGATTAATTTTGTCCTTTAAACAAAATTATTAATGCTGTCCAGTAATGTGTCTTAGTGACATTGAGACAAGAACCTTGTTTGATATTTTTCAAAATTTTGCAATTTTTAGTGATTTATTTGTAGTCTAAAAAGTGAGTCTAAAAGTAAATATATTATCATTTATTTTAAAAATTGTTTAAAGAATCTATTTCTCTATAAATAACTTTAATTATACTTTCTTAACATGTTCTGTTTAAAAGATCCAAATTTTCAAATATTTTACTTTTTTGCAGTTTTTAGGAAATTTTTTTAAACAAACTACATGTTCATGAGAAATTAGAGTATTTCTCTCAGCCTAGCCTTTAGTCAATATAGGCTTTGTTTTATAGATCTAAGACAAAAGCATTTCATGCATATCATAGTGATTTGGTTATTAATATTTCTCAGTGAAAAACTTCTTACTTTATCAAATATAGTGAGAAGGCTAAAAAGTTGATGAACTTGCTTTTATTTCTGACGGTGTTTAATAATTTTTTTTTGTTGTTGTTGTTATTTTTTGGTTTTTCTCCGGTACCGGAACCGAACTCACGACCTTGCGTTTGCCAGGCAGGCGCTTTGCCGCTGAGCTAAATCCCCAGCCCCAAATGATGTTTTGTTTCAAAATGTTTTCACTTGTTTTGTCCATCCTTTCTTTTGCTACATACACCATTTAAAGATGTAGTTATTTTGAAAAAAATAAAAACGTTTAAAATAAAACTGGCAATATCAATATGGTTTATAAAAAAATTCTTAATATTAGTTTGTAAAATCATAAATCTCTTCTCATACATAAGACTAGACCTTTCATATTATGGCTTTCTAATTCTCAGTTATTATTTTCAACTTTTTTTCCTGCCTGGGACAATTAATAATATTTGACTTAAAAATATGAGATTATAGCATCTCTTCTTGTGTATCTACAAGAAGGTGTTTTATTAGGTACATATTTTTTTTTAAGTCTTTCTTCTTAAATTTCTGTACACATTGCTCTAGGAATTTTTATTTGTTTGGCTCTGCGGTGTTTGTTTTGGCATTACTTCAGATAGTAGAAATCTAAGAGCTTTATTTTGTGCATTTAAAAATATTCCCTTTTATTTTTGAACACTTTTTGCTGCAGAGGGGAAAATGACTTTTTTACCTGTAGATCTAATTTGTATTTCAGTTCAGATAACTTTGTATCTACCTACAACCTCATTATTTCTTTCTATTTTTCTGCATATATCTGTTTTCATAGATTGAATCTCCTCTCTTCTAATGTATTCTTTCTAGTGATTTTTATGTGTTTCTACTTTTCTTATGAATGAGTAAAAAGCCTTTGTACCCTATTCCATTTTTCAATTTCCTCCTGGGTCACTTCTGATGATCAATACCTATGGCTTTTCCTGTCAAATTTCATTTAGAGTTTCTCAGTCCAAGCATTTTTTGTTTTGTTTTGTTTTGTTTTGTTTTGTTTTTTGTTTTTTAGTTTTTCTCCGGTACCAGGAACCGAACTCACGACCTTGCGCTTGCCAGGCAGGCGCTTTGCCGCTGAGCTAAATCCCCAGCCCCTCAGTCCAAGCATTACTGGCACTGCGGCATGATTATTTGCTATGGTGGGCTCTCTTCTTCATTGTATAATCTTTAGCTGTCTCTCCAGCCTGTAATTACTAGAGTCTTCTAGTTGACTCAAAAATGTCCTCATACATTGCCAAATATTTCTGGTGTGGGTATGCAAAATCACCCCCTGTTGATAACCACTTGTTTAGAGTTTATCTTTTTTCCACTAGGGTGGATCAAACCCAGGGCTTTGCACATGGTGGGTAAGCACTTTACCACTGAGGTATATCCCCAGTCCTTTAGAAGCTTAAAATATTTTTGTATATTACTATTTTTTTCTATCAAACTTCACATGATACTTGGCTTTCTCTATGATGCATTGCCCATATTGGATTAATAGTACAACTACTTGTTTTCTTTTCTTTTACCTAGCAATTTGGTGGACGTTTCTTTGGTTGTCATGTGCGTTTCATTTGGGTAAGGAAACACGTTCAACTGGTAATCCTTAATTAATGTGTTATGTGGAAAGGAGAACAGCCACTGCCTCAGTTACCTTGGGAAACAACTCCTGCTTAACAATTAAGGAGAAAAAGGATAACATACTGTATATACAACAATGAGGTGCTCCACTTTTCAGATCACAGTGTACCCTCAGTCGTGTCAATGGAGCTGCAAATTATATAATCTTTATCTCCACCCTCTCAGTCTCCTCCATGTTTCCCTGTCTACCACATTTGTCTTTTCCTTTCATCATTTCTCTCCTTGTGTGCAATGGTGGCAGAAGCCTTACGGTAATATTTGATACATGCTAGGTAAGAACAGCAAATCCTGTACATGGAACCTTGGGATAACTGCACCATATGTACTACTTAGCTGAAGCATAACACTTTGAAATATAAACTGCTATTCTCATTTTAGAGACAGGAAAATGAATACTCAGAAAAACTAAAGTAAAGTGTACAAGCTAGTAAGTGGTTATCTAGGATTTATCTCAGATTCCTCTAAGCCCAGATAGTGGCCCTAAACCATTATCTTCACCATGACTTCTGTAGGTCCAGCACATAGCTAGTGTGAGGTGGAGGTGAGGTGAAGATAAGGTGATCTACTTAATTTTCCATGTAAATAACCTTCTTGTACTCAATCAAGAGCTAAACAGTACAATGAGTCAAGGCTTTTGTTATCTTTCCCCTGATGGATAAATGTTTTAATGGCAGTGGTAGTACATACATAGGCATAGTCCTTTCTCAAGCTAAACTTGTCCCACCGTTAGTGAATACCTGTCTTGTGCATTGGGCTGAGCTCTCTGTCTTCCTAAATTCCAGGTGTTACATGGTTTTCAAACTTTTATATGGATATAGTTGGTACTTTTCTGGGAATTTGAATGAAGCTGTATTTATCACTGAAAGTGTGAATGCTAAAATTTTAATTAGTAACTTGTATTTAGTTTTCTGAAAAGTAATATTTTTGTATGCTGACAAAATATTTGTGATGCTTAAATGTGCATACTACTTTCATATGTTAAAGGTATAAAATTAAATTTGTATTAAATATGTTATATTTTCATAAAGTATTAAATATTTCAAAGAAGATTAAAATAATGTAGGAGTATTATTCTTAAGCAGGTTTGGAAAATTCCAGAGTCTAAAAGTAATGCAGGATACAGTCAGAGGGCAGTCCTTGTATCCTACTTTGGCTCAGGAGTTATAAATACACACGAGAAGATGAAGATTTTCTACTTCTCATCCTCCGACTGAATGACATTTTATTTGAAATATCTTTTTTCTTATTTTTAACAAGATATTCACCTTGTACAAATAATTCTCCTGCTTTATATCTCCATGCAATAGATATATTTTTCCAGAGAGCAAAATCTTTCACAGAATGGTCATAAAGGAAGGTCCCTGTGTGAGACAAAGTGGGAGGAAGGATCAGCTGAATTCTGTTGCTGTGAAACCAGTCCATCATTCTATGACATGAGGTTAAAGCCAGGGCACAGCTCCACACCTGAGCTAAGTGCTAGGATACCAAGTCAGAAAGTCTAACTGCCCATCATCAGAAATTGTCTTCAGTCCCATTCAGTCTCTAGGGCATCTGATGCCCGCACCCGTCTTTGGCTTTCTTTGGAATAGCAATAGCCCAGCTCAGTATATGGTTTATAATTTGTCCAAATCAGTTTTAAATGGTCACATGACACATTTCTGTCTTTGACGTATGGAGGAGTCACTAAGAATTATTTCTGGCCAGATAAACCTTCCCTACTTCTGATAGAATATAGTGCAGTTCCCAGCCCTGCTCCCTACCTTTCTGTGACATCCAGCACAGATGCAGCTATGTTGTGTTCATGAGGCACAAAAAAGGATGAGGGTCATCAACTGAGGGTGGCAATAGAGAGACATGGAGGGAGCACTGTCTTTATTCTGCAAAACTAAGCAAACCCCAAAATCTCTACCTGCAATCCTTGTATGTGAGAATAACAAACTCCATGTGCAAGTCCTGTCAGATTTACAATATTTGCAGGCACACAAGTTCCAGTTTGGCATGGTTTGAAATATGTCATCTCTGTTTACTTTTGAATGTTAGGAATTATTTCAACACACAACAGTGAAGTATTAAGAAATATGGAAATCTGAGGATACGTGTAGGTGTTTTGTAGGATATAAAATACCCATGGGAACTTCAGCTGTTTCTGAAGCAATCTTCCCCTCCCCAATGCTCCCAAGCAATAATCTCTAAAATATGCATTTGATTCTCATTATTCATGGTTATTCATGTTCTTCTATACAGAGCCCCACCTACACTGATCTAGTGAATGCAGAAACAGTGCTCCCAGGGGAGATACCAGCATTCTTCTGAGGATTGGAATCCTAAAACTTAAAGTGACTCATGGAATTCCAGAAGTTTTATGTGCTTGCGCAAAGCTGTCCAGCTTACAGCAGCCAGCATTTCAGGTGAATGCTGTCCATCTGGCCTCAGACCCATCATTGCTACCTGTAGAACACAGTGCCCCTCCACCTTTCTCACCCTGTGGTCCCTTATTTTTCCAAAAGAAAATTTAAAAAACATTAAAAGTGACACCGAATTTCAAAACAAAATGATAGGAAATCAGCAAGGCTGTTATATTGCATATGGTTGTCTTCAAAGTAGTTATTCAATCAGATATAGGCATGCAAAATTGTTCAAAAAAATTAAGCATTAACTGTTCTTTTCAATAAACCAATAGAAATTAGCAGTATGATTATCTTAATTATCTTGTGGTAGTGTTAGAAACAGAAAGAGTAAATAAAATTGGAAACATTTAATAGACATTGTGAAAGGGAAAGAAATTGCTCAAAAGGACAGAACAACTGGGATGAGGGGAAAGAAAAAAGAAAGAAGGAAGAAAGTGTCCTCTCTGTTTGAGGGTGAAAACGAGAAAACCAAGAGTTGCCGTGGTGGACATTAGTTGAGAACACACTGAGTGAGCAGGAATTACAAAATTTTGCTGTTCTCATGTCTGTGAATGGCTGCAATCCATGAAAACTGATTTTGGAGGTACAAATAAATCTTAATAAGAAGGAAAAGTGCAAACACAGAATTTCCAAATAATGTGAATCCGCTGTAATTTTATTTGTTCTTGTCCCAGTAAGATGCATCTCGTTGTAACCATTTGAATGTTTCTGCTGGCAACTTTTATTATCAAGTAGAAGCTTCCTTCCATCTTCTATTCATCTTCATGATTTCTTGCATTTCCTCTTTAGTCTGTGTATCCTATGTCTCTGCATATGTGAACAAGGTGCTCATACACATATATACAGGTGTTTTCTCATAGTAGTCATACCACTCATATTCTCCCAGCAGGAACATGCCATGCAATTACTCACTGGCCCAATACACTCACAAGAGATGCACTATCTCTTCATTCAGCCCACCAAAAATGAAATGTCACAGTGGCTGCCTAGAGTCATTGGGTGGTGTGAATTGAGAGTCACTTTAATTGGGTCAGGAGCATCTCTTTCAGTCTGATGAAATGTTCCACAATTAGATCATAATGATGGCTGCACCCCTGTATAAATTTATTGAATGTTATTTAACTTTGAACTTTTAATGGGTGGGCTTCATGCTATGTAAATTATATCTCAATAAATCTGTTGATAAAACACAACATAGCTGTACCAGTGCTGGATTTCATAGAAAGGGAGAGAGGAAATTGGGAAAAGAACTGGACTATTAGAATTGCATTCTATCAGAAGCAGGGGAAAATACTTTGCCAGAAATGACTCTCCTTGAATTTTCCATAGGACCCAGGCAGAAATATGTTATAGGGCCATTTGAAACTACACTTCCACAGGCTTTCAGAATGATGCGAGGGAGAACGTGCTCTCGCTGGTCAGGGTTTACACTTGCTGAGGGTTTTCTGTGTACATTTGCCACATTCCAGTGTGGATTTATTATTCACCTGTCACAAGAAAGCTGTAAATCTCTGTGCACTGGCATCAGTTGGAAATGTCTATTAACTTGTCAGCAAATGAGAAGGGTGAAGCGTTTTCATCTCTACAGATGAATTGGAACAGGTGCAGCATGTCTGCAAGATCACTAATTAAAACTACTGAGAACTCATATTTATTTTACATGAAAAAGAGTTTTATATGTGTTTGGAAACTATATGGAAATACAGCTTTTAAACATTTGACTATACAGTCAAGCTTTACTTCTGCTTTATATCACTTCATGAATGAAACCCTCAGTAGGATATTTCTCACTTTTAGATTATTATACTGGTATGTTTTATATTCCACATACCCACATAGCAAATGTTAGCTGTATTTATTACCAAGAGGGTCTGAGTTAGTTTAGCAGTGACTATATGTTTTCAATTTGCACCATTTGCGTTTGACTCCAAACAGTGACTGATACATTTTTAAACATAATCTATGGTTATGAATAGGAAGTTTCTACCTGCTAAATTTTGTATATTCCTTTCTTTCTAGCATAAAGAAAGATGAAATAAGGGGTATGGAAAGAAAAATGAACAAGTACAAGGATCATGTTATACATTTTTGAAGAGTCTGAATCTAAGTGTAGGGAAACCTGTATTTGAAGAACTTATGAAATTTTGAACAAGTCACTAATCCTATCTTTTCCTACCCCTCCCCCTGCAAAAAAAATCCCCAGTGCACTATTCATATGTTACCTGCTAAACAGAAGGAGGTATGTAGAAGTGCTAAGTGGACAGTATAGTATTGTGATGAAGTTTGGATCCTAAAGTCCAAGGCACCATATGTAGGATAAAATCTTAGTCTCTTTAGATACGTAGCCTTGGAAAAAATCCTGTATATTTCCTGTCTGTAAAATTAAAGTGATAGTAGTACTTTTGTTTCTTTGCTGTGCTGCAAAGATTAAGTAGAAGAAGCAAGTAAAACATGATGGATAGTATTGGGAGGATGAGATTGCTCCAGAGTGATGATGGTTGATATTATTCATTGGGACTGTGTAACCCAGTAAAACTCACTCAGAAAGGGAAAATTAGATTGAGTCTTAATTCTTCTAATTGCTAGCCCTGTGGTCTAGGGAAATCAGGTAACTGTTTGAGCATCAATTCCTTCATCTATTATGTCACCTGGATCAAATAGGGGTGATAAGGATCAAATGCAATTGTGTGTGAGCATGTTTTATAAGTGATAGGAACTGTTTAAATGTGAAGCATTATTTGAAAGAAGCTGAGTGTAATAAAGACAGTATATAATTTGTAGTCAATTAGATCTGGATTTAAATCATCACACTATCATTCTCTAACTTTGTGGCCTTAGTAAATTCCTGCCCTTTGTGCATCAGTTTTCTCATATTTGTGTTAAAGTAAGATTGTTTTATGAGTGTTAAATAATTTTTTAAGTATTAGATCTGCCACCAAATGCATCAAAGGAATCAAACTGTTCATACAATTAAATTCCTTATCATGGTTTATTTTGTTGTTTTTACCACAGTCTATCTTTGATCTCCTGGTATCAAAAACTACGTGGTGCTCTGTTTTGCACACTCCAAAGACTCTCAAATGAATGAACTCACACGTTATAGGAAGGATTCTTTTCCCAGTCTTCAGTTTTCTCAATAAATATCAGGGGTGCAGCTTATATTCTAGGATTGAGACAGAGAACTGATAGGTTCTCGGATGGGTTTCATCTGTCATACTTGAAGTTCTGTATAGGAATGAAATCAGTCAACAAATGCAAAACTACTCTGGTCATTTCCAACACTGTATTGCAAAATGACAGCTCCTATATCAGCACAGAGATCATGCCTGCCTGCCCCCTGGCTTTGCCCTATGCATTTCTTTCGTTTGGCCATCAGCTGCAATTGCATGCATCATAGCAAGAAGAAGCCTTCCTTCTCTACAGTGGTCCACCTTGAGGAAAGCAACATATCTACATCACAGCTGCCTTACTCTGTTATAACCACTAGTTTGCCAGCTTTCAGTTTTCAAGTTTAGGATTGGCCAAGCTACTCTTTTCTCTTGCTCCTCAGCCCAAGTGGTCGAGAAGTAATAAAGGGCATAAGGTCAACCTTGCCTGAAGTGGTTGCTACTATGCTAGACGGATTCCGTCCTGGTGTGTGCCTGCATATTCCAGGCTAAGGAAACAGGACACAGTGTGGAAAGGGAGATCGCAAGATATGGCACTAAGTTTTAAGAGTAAAGGAAATGATTCGAGTCATATGTCAATCACAAAAACATTTAGTTCCTCTACATAATTGTCATGACAACAGGCAGTAACTGAGATGACTTGACTGACAGTGGAATACTCCCGGGCCCAGCACAAAATAACTACTCGAGGTAGTACTGCAGAATCGAAGATCATTTTTACTTGTCTTTCTGACAGATGTCCCAGGATTACTGTTTCAAAAGTCTTTCCCATACCAGATCTGCCAGTTACCCATAGCTCCTGTCCCCAACACTCAGCAAAATTACCAAAACAAGGGGAAAGATTTAAATATAGTAGAAAGTATTTAATGGCAGTGGCTGTTTATGCCAACACCTCAATTAGAGCCAATTTAACCACTGGCTGAAAGAAACAAAATGGAGGGGGAATAAAGAGAAAAAAGAAAAGAAAAGACAACAAGGAAAATATCAAGAAAAACTGCTATATCTAGTAGTGTGTCGGTAGTGTGCAATCCATTTTCATAAACCCACATCTCTCTGGAGGAAGGGGCCTGAGCCACTTTCACAATCTTGTTCATCTGTGCCCACAGGAAGAAACACCATAAATACCCTTGATGCACCTTTCTTGAACAGTTGGCCGAGCCCAGGGAGAATCAGCATTAAACATTGATCTGTGCGGCTTCTGGCTCTTTTTTACTCCATGTGCTCTCCTTCCCCTTAGTCTCAAGACAGAAGGAAACTGAAGTCTGAGCTGCACTGCACAAAGACAGAAGAGTTTCCGCAGCTTGCAGCTCACTCATGCAGGGCAGCAGCACAGACTTCAGGTGCTTGGGGAAGCCATCTGTAGCTCTTGAGGCAATGAAACTGGGCTGAGAATGCAGTGCTTTCTGGCCGCTCTGCTTCCAGCTGGAAAGACCACTAAGGAAGCTGTTCTCAAAGCACTTTCTGCAAAATTGCCTCCATCCATTCCATCTGGTGTTTTCCAGTGATGGAGAGCTGACTGGATTGTCCCAGAAACTGAAGAAAAGGCTGCCAAAGTGTCCTGCAGAGGCACGGACATGACGGGAGGAATGAGGACTGGTGTTTTCCAGGTGAAGCCTGGCCTCATACCCACTGTGCCCAAGCAGGCTCAGCCTGGGGCACAGTGGGCTCAGGAACAGGTCTAAACACCTGCGTGGGAAGGGAGGGGTGCACTCGGGTCTAGCAAGGGAGGAGAAGCTGAGCATAGAGCTGCATTTGAACTATGCAAACCTTAGACCAAACTGTAACTGATGAAATCACAAAACAGACTTCTAGCTAAAAACTTGGAGGTAGTAGAGCTGAAATGCAATAGAAATCTCAAAGGTGTCTCAGAAAAATGTATCAATGCCCCGGAGAATGTGAAAAATAAATGGGAAGGAGTTGAGGAGAGAAAAAGGAAGGCAGAGAAGGTTCTCATCCTGTAGAGTGAGTCCTCTGGGGGAAAAGACCCTTCAGCTCCCTGCCCACTGTTTATCATGACACACAGAGGAACAAAGGCTTGGTGTGCTCTTTGTGTGTTTTTTCATCACTTTTTTGTGTGTTCTGATAGAACCAAAGCCGCCATGTAGCACACTGACAATGCCCTTTACCCTCCTTTTATCTGGTCCACTTTCTAGACTTGTCATTATTTCTCAGGTCCTACGTGTTGGGTCCCTTTCATCTTTTCTCAGAAATGATTACTTTCAGGCCTGCTATGTGAAAAACTATGACATAGCACATAACATTGGAGCCCTTTCAAATGAACCTCCTTGAAAAATCCATTTTAATACGAGACAGAGATCCTTTGGACTAACGTTTGTCGTACATTATCATCACAAGAGGGGTAAGAAAGCAGCTCAGGAGCACTTCCCTCTGAGGCCCTGGAGAGAGAAAAAGGAGAAATCTGAGAGGTGAATGTGAAATCACCACACAATCAGGTTTAGACATTTTCAAGGAATAAACACCAACTTGTTTTTAGTCAATTTTTACATATAATCTGCTCTTAGTGCTGATTTAAGGTACCACACACAAAAAAGACCTTGTTTAGTAATGATACCAAGAGTTATAAAAACAAGCTGGGAAAAGATATAAATATACCAAAAATCAGAACTACTATAGCAAAGAAATTTTTTATTTATCTTTTTTATAACCAAAGAAAAATTATTAGAGGGTGTTTAATTATTAATATTTGAGAAAAAGTACAATGGTTAACTGAAGGAGACACATGTGTTTCTGGAAATGAGTTTTAAAATATACTTTATTGTGTTTAAATATCTGCATTTGGATATCTAAGTTTGAGAAGGGAATACAATCCTGGGGATAATTTCTGCAGGTAACTCTGACAACCACCCTGTGTCTCCACACAAATCTCATGTGTCTGTGTACCTACACAACAACCCTTACAGCACAGTGGGGTCCGACCAAGGCTAATTCCATTTCAGAATTAGCCTAGAGAATATTGAAAACATGCCCGCCCTTCCCATCTTGCTGAAAATTATGACTGAAAGAGTATAATGGTAAGTGATCTGTACTCAAAAAAAAAACCTAAAATAAACATTCAACCTCCGCATCCCTCACTAGCAGAGAATCTCTTCTCTAGCAACAGGGAAAAATCAGAGAAGTCCAATCATTGACCGCAAGCTCTCTGTTCCCTAACCTGGGCAGGGAGAATCTAGAGAGTGTGTCTGCTTTGGGCTTTGTCCAGATAATTTAAAATGTAATCCATACCTTATGTTCATTCGGTCTCACTAAAGTGTAGTCTTCTAGTGCTCACCTCGTGCTAACTGCTGTAAAACATCTTCATGAGATGTGTATTTCCAATTCGACTCAAATATTCTTATTCTAAAGATCCAAGGAGCAGAAAGTTTTTCTTCTTTATTTAAAGCATCCATTGGTGTAGCTCCTCTTCCTCCTCATGATGTGAGTAGGGGACACAGTAGTGCTTCTCCCTACTACTAAAGTCTTTCAGGAATTCTTTCAGAATTCATCCTGACATGTGGACCCTCTGACCAAAGGACCGGGCAGCAAGCATTGAGAGGAAATGCAATAATAACTATTACCGTACTCTCTCAAACAATCTCATGGGGCCAATGTTACTGTCTTCCTCATTTTACAGAGTAAATGAGGTTTACTCTGCTAAGGAGAGGGGAAGAAATTTTCTGGCATATCAAGTACAACTTAGATGATACAGTACATTTGGACATAGACTTAACTCAAAACCTATTTCCAGAACCCACAAATTATCCAAGTTTTCAGGCTTCCAGAATTGTCCTTGCATGAGTTGTAGATCTTAGGATGCCCTGGGCAGCTCTATTGAGAGTGCTGGTCTGTTCTGTCCTCATCAACATCTCATCCCAGATAAACCCTATTTTGGAAAATACTTCAAGGAAGATCAAGGGTATTGTGGAATCTGAGATGGTATTCCAAGAATACCCACACTGATCACCAAAGAACACAAGGCACCCTGCATGAAGCTCAGTTTTTCACTTGAGTGCATCTGGAGGTAGAATGATTTTTTGTAAAAGAAGCTTAGACCTTAGAATGTTCATATGTAAATCCTGCCCTGCACTCATCAGCTGTGTGACCCTGCACGAATTTCTTCTATCTCTCTACCTCAGTTTTCTTTTCTATAAAATGAAGGTAACAACAGTGCATATCTTATAAACATTTAGAAAGTCTGCATCATAGAATAAACACTCAGTAAGCTAAAGTTGACAGTATTTTAGCTGAAATGAAGCCGTTCATCATTCTTCAGACAGCAAACTCACGCTATTTTTCTTATGAACATGCATTTTAGAGCAGACCAATGAATGCAGTGACACTTGAAGTGACCTCAAAGATGACCTCCTTTCCAGGGTCACTGAATGCCAACCTTTATCAACCTATAAAGAAACACTCTGTCTTTGTACTCTGCCTTCAAATATTGCTATGCCGCTTGGCTCATAAATCAGAGCATCTGAATGAAGAAATCTTTTTCTCTCACTCAAACTCTCTCTTTCTCTCACTCTTTCAAACTAATACACAGAATTTCTTAAGAGATTTTTTTTTCCTCCATATAACAGTCTCTCTTTTATGTTTCCCGATTTTAAATTTAAAAGACTACCTGTGCTGGGAATTGTTCAGTGATGTTGATTTATGAGACTTATGCAAAAAAGGATAGTCTTACCAATGTAAGTATCTATTTGGCAAGGCAGTAGTGATTTATAAAAAGACAGGCTGGTGACACTCATATAAAGGTAGCTTTCATGTGGCAAGTATAAAGGCAAAAAGAAAACCTGCTACCAGTTGAATGAAAAACTCTTTTGCTATTTTAAGGTGAGTATAATTGCCGCTCTAGCTTTAACTCAAAGTCCACCCTGTGGAGAGCGTGCCTCCTCAGATGGGTTGCCGCAGGTGAGGTTGCTTTTTCTATGCTTGATCTCTGAAACCTAGTGTCAGGTTAAGTTTACCTGTCTTTTCTAATCATTTTTATGGGCCTGTGATCCATGAACTTTTTTAATATTCATTAATGCTCTATATATTTTGTAGCTTTTTTCCACCTAGATGACCTACTGGGAAAATGATATATGGTATCAAACATCTTGTATTTTTCCTAGAAGAATGTATTCCACATTTTTAAGGATGCCTTATATGAAAACTAGACTTAGAAAATTATACTTGTTAGAGTGTTTGGGGCTCACATCCCAGTTCTGTCGCTTCAATCCCTACTAGTCTGGTTTCATACTGAAGCTCTTCATGTTTTCTCTCAAGGCAGCTGTCATCTCACAGTAATGTTTCTGGAGCCCTGGGGCTCTTTGGGACTGCAGGGTGGTCTTCCATATACCGGACTCCAGCTATGGCTCTGGACCAGTCTCTGATAAAATCCAGGCTGTTGGGAAGAATGGCCTCAGTAGCAAATCAGTCAAATACTAGTGGTGAATTCACGGCCTTTCCTTGAATGTAGAGCATCAGATGCAGTGAATGGAGGTGTGTGTTTGGTCACCTCAGGTAGTTCATTCATGCATTCTTCTCCAGGAAAGCATAATTACAGCCACTACCTCAGCAGTTTCAGTGCACAAACATTACTTCTTGCCCCTGCTGCATGTCTCCAATCGGTTGACTGGAGCTGTGTTCCATGGCACTCTCACTCCGAGGTCCATGTTAATGTTCTAGGGTGACCCTTGCCATTTTTATGACAGAAGGAAGAGGAATTGTGATCAACACTGAAAATGTCTACTTTAAGTGACACATATCACTCTCTCCAAATGTCTTCAACAATAGCAACATACTTGGAAAGTACGATCTTTTTCTAAGGAGGAGCACAATTGTGAAGGAAAATGGAATATTCCTATGACATAAAACTTCAGCTTCTGAACAACGACCCCTCATACTGTGTTGAAAACTCAAAATAAAAGTTATAATATGTTTACTACAATATGCTAAAATTGATCATTGGGTAAAATGTGTCTTGGTGAGGAATTAAACAGGGAAAATTAATTTGCAATGACTTACAATACTAAGAATTTCTAAGAAGGAGGAAAGTGATCATATCTATTTACCACATCTTTATTGATCCACAAGTCAGGAATTTTGGCACTGCAAGGAAAAGATAATGACTATTGAAAATTGTTCTCTCTGAGGATCCTCCCATAAATGCTTTTGAAGACAGTGACAGGCTTCAGTGAAATTGGAGTCTGAGCTCTGCTTAAAAATCAACTCTTCCTCAGCCCGAGGACTGAAGAAATGTTGGTCTTGGAAGGAGTCTTCCCTCTGAGGTTAGTGAGAGGTTTGGCCATGGAAAGGAAGATCGGACACATTTTACAGGAAGCACTGGGCATTTCCCCCGATAATGGAAATTTCTTTTTCTTCCAAGAAGGAAAAGCAGCAATAAGGAGTGCATAAACATAAATTATAGAGAAAGAAGAACAGAGCGTAGTAAAAATGAGACAGCAAAGAGAGTTTAGTTGAGGTTAAGCTAAGAATAGGGGATACCAATGAGAGAATCAGACAGAACAAAGCTTGGAGGAAAACTGGCCATGGTAAAGGAACCAAATGATAGAGAATATATTTTTCACTGATAAAGTGTTGTAGTGCTAAAAATCTTGAGAAGTGGCGAGATTACCAGCATAAATTTCTAAATTCAACAAACATTTTCAAATCCTTCCACAGCAGGCTCTATGCTCACCTGGGAACAGAAAGGTGAATAATACATAGAGCTTGACCTGAAGGAGTTAATATTTTAGTAGAGGTGATAGGTGTTAAAAAATAGGCAATTCAATACTATATTTTTTTATTTTAAAAATAAAAGAACAAAAACATACTAACAAAGAGGCACCCATTTATAAATAGCACAAAAACAATACAAGCAACACCTAATTACAAAGTAACAGGAAATTAACAATGGTTGTTGTATTACATATTGATAACTTCAAAGTGGTTATTCAGGAAAACAGAGACATGCAAGATTGATCAAATAATTAATCATTAACTGTTCCTTTCAATAAAGCAATATAAGTAATACAACTATACTAGCTATCCTGTATATACACATATACACAATTTTCCCCTTCTTTCTTTTCTCTTTTCCCTCATACCAGTTGCTCTTAACTTTTGAGCAGTTTGTTTTTATTTCACAATGTTTATCATACCCCATAATTTTTATTCACTCTTTCAGGTTCTTACACTAGTGAGACAATACATTGCTTACACATGCAGGTCTGATTTATTTCACTTATGAGTATGGTCTAGTTGTGACCATTTACCTATAAAAGCCTCGAGTTTAATCTTTCTTTATAGCTGAGCAATATTCCATTATGTAAAAATGCCACAATATTTTTAGCCAATTATCAGTGGATGGACATTTGGGTTGCTTCCATGGTTTAGCTATTACAAATTGTGCTGCTATGAACACAGGTGCACATATATCACTGTGATATGATGTTTTCAGATCTTCTTGGAAAATACCCAGAAGGGCAATAGCTGGGTTGAATGGGACCTCTAAACCTAGTTTGCTGAGGAGTCTCCAAACTGATTTCCATAGTGGTTTCACCAGTCTGCATTCCCACCAGCTGTGGAGAAGAGTTCCTATTTCTCCACAGCATTTGTTATTGGTTGATTTCCTAATCATACCCATTCTTACTGGGGTAAGGTGAAATCTTAGTGTTGTTTTAATTTGCATTTCTGGAATGACTAATGATGTTCAACATTTTCTCATGTATTTATTTTCCATTTGTATTTCTTTATCTCAGAAGTGTGTATTCATCTCAGCTGCCCATTTTAGGATTGGGTCTTTGAATTTGGAGGGGCTGAAATTTTTTAATTCTTTATATGTTCTATATAGAAGTCCTTTTTCCAAGGGACAGTCAGCTAAAATTTTTTCCCAATTTGTAGGTTTTCTTTTTACTCTGCTGGTGATTTCTTTAGATGTGCCAACTTTTCAGTAAGATGAGATCCCAGTTGTTGATTCTTTGGAGTATTTCCCTTGGAGTTTGGTTTTTGTTCATAAACTCTCTGCCTACCCCTATGTCTTCAAGATTTTTACCTACTTTCTCTTCCAATAGACTTAGTGTTTCTGTTTTGGTATTGAGATCTGTGATCCATTTTGACTTGAGTTTGGTGTATGGTGACATGACTAAACACAAAGACACCACATTCAAGGTGCTAGTGGAACATGTAAGGGTGGTATTTAAGCCAACAGGAAGAGAAAAGCAATAGAAGAACAGTGAGCAAGATTTTCTGGGATGGTAAATCTTGAGTTTCAAACTAAAGCACAAGTGGGACTTAATGAGGAAACACTGGAAAAGTTGTACATGGCAAAGCAAAGAGAAGATTCAAGTGCATGAAGACAACAGATCTATGGAGGGAAGGTCATACTGGGGGCTCAGATGCTAGCGGTTCGAAGTGGGTGAAGCTGGTGAGTGAGTGGCTACAGTGATAAGAGAGTATTCCAAAGCAGTTGCAGATGCCAGCACTATCACTGGTCCACTGAACCTTGGTTCAAGACATAATTTTTCTGTGCCTCTTATCTTTTTTGTAAAAATGGTGATGGTGAATTACTAATACCATTAATGACATCATTTATATAATATTTATTGATACAAAACTTCTAAATAAAGAGTTACCAGTGGAAAGCAGAAGACCCAGCAGCACTTTGTCTTTAAGGGTTAAAGAAGTGACATTCTATGTGCTGAATCAGGAAGAGACACAAAGGTTGATCAGATCATTTTCCCTCCAACTTTCCACTCAGGATCCCTTCTGTTACCTTCCTGAAATGACTATATTGAGACCTTATTATTACTTGAAGCAGCCTTTTCCTATGACAGGTCACTTTAATGTTTGAAAGGTGCTTCTTCAGACTGTGCTGAAAGGTCATAGCTGAGAAGCAATCCTCACTGCAACACCCTGAACTACCCCACAGGTGAAGGAAAGATTTGGTAGTACAAGTGACTAATCAGAAAATATAGAAACTGTGGACATTTTCACCTTGCAACTAAGAGTGAATGAGCATGAATCATAGAGAAAGGAGATGAGAAATGTTAAGCAATGGCAAAAGAAAGTAGGCTAAAAATCTGAAGCTCAAGAAAAGAGCAGACACCACCAGGGCAAGGCTACTGGAGAGAATAAAGCCCAGCAAAGAACTCGCAGAGGTAAGAAATCAAGGTGAAGGAGAATATATTTTCACCCATAAAGTTCAGTAGTGCTTTTAGAATTGCAAATATGCATTTGGATTTAATAATACAATTATGGTATATTAAATGTCAAATGACTGTTACAGAAAAGCACTTAAAATTAATACATATGCATGAGATAAATCCTGTCTGGTTGTCAAGGTCTGAAATCAAAGTTATATAAGCCAGGCTTTTACACTGAATATTGTTACATCTTAAAGTTGCAAAGATCTATGAATTTCATTGGTATTTAGCAAAGAAACATGAGCAAAGAACAGAGAAAAATGGTAGGCTGTCAGGGCAGAAAGTAGCAAAACCCAAATGCTGCTCAAATCCAAAGTGAAATTGAAGGCAATAGTAGTTCTCACTACTGTTGTAATCATAATAATCATCATCATCATGATGGGGTTAGCTTTGTATTATCAAGTAGTCTTCTTTCTTTCCTTCTTATCTTTCTTCCTAGTTGTTCTAGGCATCGATATGTAATTTTATATAAAAGATATGTAATAAATATACACACAAGAATGAGTGCTTGTCAGCACCAATATCCCACTTCCATAACAATTCCATTTTTCAAAGGGAACCCCTTTTTATTCCAATCTTTTCCTTCAAGGCAATATTTTCTAAAACTTTGTAGACTTCTACGGGCAATGTCATTTTGATAAGAAGCAGTGGATAGCCAACACTCATGTGTTATATGCTCTCTGTGCAGAAATGAGCTCAGAGGAGGTCGCTATCAACCCATGCTTAGGGCAAATATCCTGAAAACCTCTGCTCTTTAAATATTGAGGTCAAAATTGTGGTTAAACATGGTGGGCTGAACAAATGCATTTACTTTACCTTTGTCCTAAATGCCAGCATGGTGGCAGTAAATCAATTTTTGAAAAGGTGTAAACACACAATAAGTGACAAAACAGCAGCAACACAATTTTAGAAACCAGAAGGCAGCTAGACAAAATAAATGACCTGTAGATGAGAGATAGCTCAAATCTAAGCCAAGAGTGAGGAAAACCAGAGGCAGTTGGCTGGTCAAGAACTCTAGAAGAATTAAGTAGATACAAAACAGTTTTGAAATTCAGGATGCACTTGTGTTTTTAAATGCAAGAACTAGTTGAAAGAATTGAAAGATTTATTGTTGTGGTAGCAAATAGAACTAAATAATAATAGAAGTATTAGAAATTCCCCAAAGTTTAACTTTCCATATCACCCTGGTGTGAAGTATGCTAGTAATCAAGAACTATTCTTGGGGCTGGGGATTTAGCTCAGTGGTACAGTGCCTGCATGGCAAGCGCAAGGTCATGAGTTCGATTCCTGGTACAGGAAAACAAACAAACAAACAAACAAAAAATTAACTATTCTTACTTGGTGATGTTCAGCTTACATCTTAGTGCTTTCTTCCTAACATAAATGAGGACCAAAGACTAAATGGTAATTGAGAAAAAAAATTTGGGATAGATTGTCTAGGGAAAACTTTGCATCTAACCTAATTTTTAGGTTATAAGAAAGTTAGGTTATAACTTCCTATAGGAAGTTATCCAAAAAGGAAGACACCTTGAATTGTCTACTGTTTTAAACCCCTTTTGAATATAATTATGTGATTTAATTGAAGTAAATAGAATAATTAGGGGGTTATACCAATTGTTCCTTATTCATATTTTAAAAAGACCTAAGCTAGTAGAAATTGGCAGTCACTGGGAATTCCCTCTTCATTTTCTACACTCATGGGTATATGGACAAAACAGGAATCTTAGAGAATCAGTTCTAGATAGACCTAAAAGTATACATTCTGCAGGAAAAGTCCATGTGCAGAAAGCCTCCCAGTGAAAGCCATTTCCAGTTTACTTTATCAACAATATAAATATCATTTTAACCTCAATTTCTCTTCATCATTTCTTATTTCTCAACTCTTTTGAATTTCTAGAATAGAAAGGGATGATTTATATTATTGTTTCTAAATCTTAAAACTTCGAAAATGAATGACAATAAGTAACTCAGTACAAACAGAATATTCAAAAAGCTTCCACAGAATCTGTAGTAATTTCATCCTTTTCATTCCTTATTGCATGAATCTGAGTTCTTTCCTTTCTTTTTTTCATAAGGTTGGCTAGAGGTTTATCAATTTTATTTATTCTTTCAAAGAACCAACTCTTTGATTCATTTATATTTTGTAGGTTTTCTTCATCTCAATTGCAGTGATTTCTGCCCTGATCTTTATAATCTCCTCCCTTCTTTGGGCTTTGGGCTTGACTTGTTCTTCTTTTTCTAAAACTTTGAGGTGCAGCATTAGGCTATTTATTTGTTTGCTTTCTGTTTTCCTTATGTGTGAGTTCACCACTATAAATTTCCCTCTGAGGACTGCTTTCATTGCATGTGAAATGAAAGGAAAATGCTCAAAAGTAAAGGGCAACTGGGGTATGAGAAAAGAGAAGGGAAAGAAGGGGAAATTATGTAAGTATGTATATATAGGATAAGTAACATAGTTGTACTACTGTCTTCTATTGCTTTACTGAAAGGAAAGTTAATGATTACTTTTTTGATCAATATTGCATGTCTCTATTTGGTTTCCTGAGAAACCTCTTGGAAGATATCAATATGTAATACAACAATCATTGTTAATTTCGTACCACTTTGTTGGTAACTCTATATTGCTTGTATTGTTCTTATGCTATTTTGTAAATGAATGTCTGCTTGTTACTATGTTTTCTGTTATTTTTTAAATAAATTTAAAAAATAAAAAAATATTCAAAAAGCAAAGCATAATGACAACAGCAACAACAAAGTTATGACATGTATTTGAGATTTCATATTCAACTAAAATTAACTTTAAAGAAAATTTCAAAATTTGAGGTAATTTGGGAAGGTAATTCTAACATATTTACCAAATGAAAAAGTGCCAGGAAGTTAAGAAAAGAGAAAAGAGATTTAGAAAATCAGTCCATTTGGTAAATAAGGAGAGAACAAAGGAAAGGGGAATTATCAAAGAAGTAAATGAAGAAAAATGCCCCAGTGTCTCATGCCCTGACCTGGGGAATAATAAGTTCTAGATTAGAGAAGTACCAACCAATGAACTCTTCAGTGGGTTGAACAAATTAAACCAAAAGAAACATAAACCAGGAGTTTAAAAACTTCAGCCAGTGCTAGCACTGTGCAGCAAATGGGAATCGGAGTCATTTTACCTCATACAACAGGATCCTGGTTCCTGCCCACTCCAGCTTCTGTTCACAAATGGACCTGCCACACTACACAGGGAGCTGCTGCTGAGGAGGGCCAGGTGAGTTCCAGTTATCTCTCTTTTAGTGTCTTCACAGACATGGACATCAGACAGGGCTTTTAGCTATGGTTTTGTCCCTCATCACTTATATTTGTTTTTTTTTTTTTTTTTTTTTTTTTTTTTTTTTTTTTGGTTTTTCTCCGGTACCGGGAACCGAACTCACGACCTTGCGCTTGCCAGGCAGGCGCTTTTGCCGCTGAGCTAAATCCCCAGCCCCATCACTTATATTTGTGATTCACCAGGAATTATCTGTTATTTAGTTTGCAGTAAATGTTATTTATGCGTCTTTGATTTTGCTGAAACACAATTTTTATAAAGTAATTTGAAGAATCACATAATATACTAAGGTCTCTAGTTTTTTAGACTCCTTATTTTTGCAATTTTGCCTAGAGTTTTTAAAAGACTACACATGTGTAAATCATCATTTTTAAAAAAAGAAATAAAAATGGCCAAACTACAATGAAAAACATAAAAATAATTCTATCACCTGAAAGTTCGTTGACTTAGAAGTCTGGTGTGACAGGCCTCAATTCCCTCCTTAGGGTATCTCTGAGTTGACAAAGTCAAGGTGTTAGCTTGGTTGGTTTCTTATATGAAGAATTTTGGGGGAAATCTCCTTCTAAGTCTATTTTTTCATTGATATAACTCAGTTTTTTACTGTTGTGCAACTGATGTCCCAGTTTCCTTGCTAGCTGCCAACTGAGGGCTGCTCTCACATTCTTGATGTTTCCCTCCACTTTCCCACCAATGATAGAGTATTTAATCCATCTTGTAACTTGAATTTTTAGTTTCCTTTTTGACCACCAGTTGGAAAAGTCTCGTTCATTTCAAAGGACACATGTGATTAAATTATGCCCACATAATCTCTCAATCTAGTGTAAATTTTTCCATATAATATAACCTAATCATAAAAGTAAACCATCATTTAAAGTTACCAGAACGATGCAGGGTATGTATACTGCGGGCTGAGTAGGAGTTCTTGGAGGCTATTTAGTATTCTGCCTAACATGGTTCCTCTTCTGACTTTGTAGCCAATGAAAGCAATAAAATGCATGAGATGACTATCAAAATGCCAACTGTATTTTTGATGTAGCTGACTAGAGAATTTGGTTTTGAGACTGTGGATAATGAGCTTGCATTTATTTCCTAACTCAGGCCACTTTACTTCCCACACCCTTGGCATCATGAAAAATTTCAAGCCTTCCTAGCAGAAGGAGAACCTTACTTGATAAACTAGTTCATGTCAAAAAAGTAAGCCAAACGATGTATATTTTTCTGTAGCCTCGCAGATCTGACATGAGGGGATCAGGAAACAAAAAATCAACAAACCAACCAACCAAACAACAACAACAAAAACAAAAACATTTGACATTGAACCATTCAAACTCCTTTCTTTTTTTTCCCAAATTCACAAACTGGATAATAGACTTCTGCCACAAGAGGAAATGTAAGAGACAATGAAGGAGATTTTACTTCGTAAGTGTCTTCAAGTGAAAATACAAGAAGAAAATGTAATTCCCTACCTATCTTCCGATACCTATCATTTTTGTTTGATTGGCACTCTGATAGTCTGATCCCAAATCTTTTCTTTCTGGGACTCTACATAATAAATCCCTGAATAATTCAGGTGAATTCAGAATACAATCATTGAGGTGAAACACATTTTTTAGACATTCTGATAGGTATTTCTGAGAATACATGGTTAAATAAAACACTGGTTTTGCCCTTTGAAAAAGCAATTGACAAAAACTTTACAATCTGCTAGGGAAACTCCACAAGCATGTAAATAGGTTCAATGCAAAGAAAAGTGCTGTGCATACCACTGTGCATGCAATAAAGAAGGTGCAAGAAAAAGCCTTAGGAATTGGGAGAAGGGGAAAATTCAACTCGGGCTGAAAATGGCTAGGAATATAGGAGAAAGGTGACTGGAAATTGTGAGGAAATCCCAAGGAAGGCAAAGTATGGAAAGAGATCAGCAAAGAGGACCTGGGGACTGAAAGTTCCTCCATCCATTCCTGAAGACTGAAGGTAGGGTTTGAAAGGCAATGTGAGGCCTTGTGTGAGTCACATCATGGTTTTCCTTACACCTGCTTATCTCAACTCCACAGGGAGCAGTGAGCTTTAGCTCAAATCTAGAATTTAGAGGCCACTCCTCCTTTTGCTCTGGCTGCTTTTGCTGTTTTCCACCACCATGAACTGTTGCCCTCTGCTTTGGAGCCAGCTGATTATGGACTGAACCATCCACAAACTGAACTAAACAAACCTTTCCTTCCTTAGAAAAAATCTAGAATTTAGAGTTTCTCGTGCATAATTATACATTTTAAAATGTAAGGAGTTTTTTCATAGTGAAGTGGAAGAAATATACTGTAACTCATCATAATATTCTTTCACTTCAATGTATAACATGGACTTCACCACAGGAAGATCACAGAAACTGTCACATGTAACATTCTGCAAGTGCCCTGGTGCAGTGCGTCCCAAACTTACTATAGTATTCTACTTTCAGTTGAAGCACACTCATTGTCCAGTGTCCTTCCATCTACCCAAACACATTCATCCTGCCCTCTTCTTCTGTCTCAATACAATCAAAGGCAACTAGCTTTAAAGTTCAAGTCTGAAAGCCTTCCTTGATTCCACATCAACAACCAATGAAAAAGTCTTTATTTACTCTAGAAACTTTGCTAGAGTCTACCACTTTCATCTTCATACTCCTTTAATTAAGACTCTTAATATTTTAATTGAAATTAATAAAAATCATTCCCAAATCAAGCCAAATTTCTTGTCAACACTCCCTCAAACCTGCTGATAAATGGATTTTTCCAAAAAATCACATATCAAACACAGTATCAACCATAGGATGGTCAATGTTAATTAATTCAGCTTACAAATATCTACTAAAAGTTTTCAACGCCAAATAACATTACACTATATGTTGGTAGAGTCCTGGCTTTTGCCAATTTAGTAGAAAAGTTTGATCTGTAAGAAGTACTTATAGTTTTGCTTATCAAACATTTTAATCAGAAACACAAGGAAGGATTGTGGAAATACATCAAATTATGGCTAAATTTATCATACTAAAATATTCAGTTTATATAATTTAGGCAATAATAGTTTGTCAACAAACCACAATGCATACAGCAAATATATTTTAAAATTCTTGCAGCTCTGTGATAGAACCAAACTATTTCCTTTTTCTAGGCATATAGAAAAAAATTTCTAGCTTCTCTTGCAGTAGGTTGAGATGATGCCGTTGTGTTCTAGATAATGGGAAATGGGTCAACGGCTCTATGCCAGCATGAACAAAAGAGCAATCTGTGCTAAGCCCACAATTAGAGGAACACCCTCAGAAAGGGCTATGTGACCCACAGTGGACTTTTCATGAATGAAGAGTTCTTGGTGTTACGCCACTAATAGGGGCCTCATTTCTCAAGGTAACCAGCCTTGTACTCTGTGAAAAATCCCCCCAAAACTCCTCATCCTGTAGCCTTGGCGCAGCTCCCTAGTCCCGCTTCAGTTATGCACACAGCTCATTTTCACACCTGCATTACTTCACTAATGCTGTTTCTTTAATCATAATCTAAAAAATATTTAACCAATTATACTTGTCTCTCTCGATTCCACATCTTCTCCCTTTCTGAATATATACTTCTTAATCACAATGAAACACTATTTAAAATCCTAATTAATTTCAATATCTTGACCAAAAAAAAGAAAATTAAGGTTTCTAGGAATTAAAATATATCATAAATCCATGTTATTAAATATATTGAAAAGAATCTGAAATTGAAAAATAAAAAGAATAGGGTTTTAATAACATTTCAGTACATGTACAAATTGAATATATAGTATTAATAAAGACATTTTAACTTAGGGATTAAAAATAATGCATTTAAGACATTATGTTGGGGTAATTAATCATTTGGGTAAGGAGGGAAATCTGCATGCTTATTAACACTATGGCTAAATATTAGACAGACAATATAAACTTAAAATTGCCAGGAGTATATACAAGTGTCTCGCTTTTAAAATCTTGACATAGAAAAGAGTTTTCTAAGAATAAATCCAATGCAGAGTGAAAAAAATAATAATTCATGAAAACCTCAAAGGCATCATAATCACTAGAGAAAGATAAAGTGTCCAGGAGAAACATGAATAAGAAACAAAAAGAGCAATTTACAGATTAATTAAAAACAGACAAAAGAGTTAACATATTTTTTATTTCATTAGAATTTGAATTTCATGGAAGCAGTGGTTGTTTCCAGCCTTTTGGTCAAGGTACTACGTAGCCACACTCAGTCCCTGATACACATTTGTTCAGTAAGTAAAGACTGATCAACTAACTTGATTGATAAATAACTTAATACATAAATGAACACAGATCTTTCATTTTTGTCATATTAGATTAACGTGACTAAAAACTTAATACACAATATCATCTTAAATGTTTGACTAAAAATTTTCAATATCCATTTAAAGGATTACTATGTTTTGGCTCAAATTTTTCAATCATAAGAATTAAATTAGAAAATAAAAACTATAACTAGACAGACAGACAGATATCATATGTGTGTGACTGTTAACTGTGATATGTCAGGTTGAGTAGATGAGGAAACACCTAGTGGATTAGTGGAGCACAGTACCGGGTGTGTCTCTGGATGACATGTAGGCCACAAACCGAGGAGGGATGTCAGGTGGCACCAAACAATAGCCTTGTAGCCCAGACAGACTAAGAAGGAAATCTTCCTGTTTGGTCTGTCAGAGACCCTCTGGCCTGTGCCACTGCCTTTAGATGTCTGCCTTCAGTTCCTTCAGGCCTTCCAGCACCAACCCTTCAGGCTTCCAGTATAGACCCATGGGCTTTCTGACACAGACTTCGACTAGATGTGAGCTGATGTGAACTCTAGGCCTCTGACCTTCAACTTCATTTTCTGGCTTTGCAGCGCAGAATGGCCCTTGCATTATTCCACCTGATTCCATAGTTGGTCATTGTAAGTCTTCTTAGTAAGTTGTTCATGTATATATAAACTTAAAATTTCCAGGAGGAAGTACAAGTGATAGATAGATAGCTGATAGATACATACATACATACATACATATACACGCACATACATACATAGATTTCTAGTACATCTGTTCCACTAGTGAACCCTAACTGAAACATTGTGTACAGTGGTACCTTCTTTCAGAAAACTTACTCTTTTCCACAACCTTGGAAAAGATGGCCACAGTCATATCTGTCAAATGATGAATAATTTGCAGACACAAAATTTTGCCAAACA
>NW_004955469.1:4194223-4272838 GCF_000276665.1 Chinchilla lanigera | reverse complement strand
AGCTATAGAGAGACAGAGACAGAGATTTATCCCTCACTATGAGTGGTTTCCTGTCAATAAATTTAGCCTCATTTTGGAAAAGAACTTAAAAATTTGAAAAGTCTTGAGGAGAAGAACTTCAGTGTTTAAAGTAGCCTCTTCTTTGGAAGATCTTTCTTTATTCCCTAAGTAAAATAACTTCACCCTGTGTTCTAACACTGTCAGTTCTATCTCAGCAGCTCCATACAGCACAAGAATTCGGTAAATGTTTTGTGGGGAAAAACATTATTCATTTAAAGCCTCTGAAGTTTCCAATGCAGTTTTCCATTGCTGTGTCATCACTCAAAGCATTGCTAGTTTCTCTTTCCCACAGTAGAGAACCCTTTCTTGGTTCAAGAAGTTTAGCAGATACCTAGAATTACTCCCAAGAAACTAAATGAATGAAAACCATATCGAGATAGTTATCTCCAATAAGGAATTTTACTTCATCAAAGTCCTTTTGTTTTCACATATTTAAAAGTAATTTTATAAATTTTTATCCAATTTTAATAAAGATATATGCATATATCTATATGTATATCTGTATCAATATCTAGGTTTATGTTTATGCATATATCTGTAATAGCTATATATCTATATCTATATCATCTCTCTCTCTGTCTCTCTGTCTCTATCGATCCCTACCTCTGCCTCTACCTCAACCTCTACGTCTACCTCTACCTCTACCTCTGCCTCTACCTCTACCTCTACCTCTACCTCTACCTCTACCTCTACCTCTACCTCTACCTCTAACCCTAACTCTACCTCTATCCATATCTATGTATTTGGGACAAACAGGAAGTGGAGAGCAAAGCCAGGAACACGGAAGGGAAATACACCCTTCCAGATCATGTCTCCAGTGACCCAGCTCTTCTGGCACACTGTAGCTCGTTCCAGAAAGTCAGCTATATGTCCCCATTATCTAATCACCATTTGAAAGCCCCAGCTCTAGTCATATGAGAGTTTGGGTGTCATTCTTCTTCTAAATCATAATAATTATAACATGAAAAGTTGCAATTGCTGATGAAACATACAATCATAGAAGACATTTAGACTCTTTACAATGTGCCATATCCCCAAAATTACTAGACTTATAAAGATGCAGGATGGTTTAACTAACCAAGAAAAATGCAAGATTATAGAAACCAATAGTGACTGAGACAGACTAAGGTTTGAAAAACTATGTCCTGCATGCAAAATATTGTCCAGAATTTTATTTTTTGAAAGAGGTTTTCTTGAAATAAAGTCACATTAATTTGTTTATTTGTGTTTGATGAACATTTTTGTACTACAGTGTCAGGTTAATTAATAATGATAAAAGTTATATGGCTCAGGAGACTAAAATATTTACTATCTTACCTTTTAGAAAAAAACCTTTCAATTTCTGAATTATTTAGTCAAGCTAACAGATGGGTAATTTAAGTTAAGCATTCATTTAAAAAAATAGATCACATATAAGAATTTATTGTTGAAATTTTGGTTTTGACTCTTCCGTAGTTTTATTCTATCCCTCATGCTCTTTTGCTTTGTAATGTCAATATTTTTGTTATATTATTTTTTATTTGTCTTTCTTTTTTGTACATCTAGCACATAATTTCTCTTTACAAACCCCATGAGGCTTTCATAAAGCAATTTGTACTTATTGTGGTTTATTTTAAGTAGAAAAAAATTTGTCTTCAGCTGCCAAGAAAATCTCTACACATTCCATCTACTTTTCATTGATATTATTAGTGTTGCAGCTTACATTGTTCATGTAGTATATGTCCACTGACAAGTTATTATAGAAACATTTGATATTGTTACCATTTAATACTCATGCTAGAATTAAAGTGATTCATATACAACCTTTAGAGAATTCTGAACTTGAGTATATTTTTCCTCTTTCTTGAGGTTTATACTTTCATATGTTTTCATGATATTCTTATGTTCGTTTGTTTCAGCTTTAAATGCTCATGTTAGCATCTTTATAAGGTATGTCTAGTGGTGATATAAGCCTACAGTCATTATTTGTCTGAAAAAGTTTTTATTTCTGGATTCCTAAAGGACAGCCTGGCGGAGAATAGTACTCTTTTCTTACAGCTTTTATTTCTTTCAGCAGTTCAAATCTAAGTTTCCTGTTGAGAAATCTGTAGATAGTTTTATTGTGGGGCATGTTCTTTGTTTCTGATGAACTGATTATCTCTGGCTGCCTTCAAATTTTCTATTTTTCTTGACTTTGAGAATTTAATTATAATGTGTCTCAGTGAAGATCTACTTTTAATTAATCTGTTTGGAGTCCTTCAAGTGTCATGGACCTGGATTTCATTTCTCATTCTAGATTTGGAAAGCTTTCTGTCATCACCTCTTTCACTGAGCTTTCTTCCCCTTTTCCTTTCTGTGCTCTTCCCGAGGCTCCTGTAATGCATGGTGCCACTGGCTTAATGGTACCCTACATGTCTCCTCTAGGTTTCCTCACAATTTTCAGATCATTTTCATTTTGTGTTTTGTGTCTCTGAGTAATTTCAAATGAAGTGTTGTGATCTCATAGATTCATTTGCTTTATTGAGTCTGCTATTGAAGATTTTTTATTGAACTTTTAACTTCCGTCATTATATTCATCTCCAGAATTGTTTTTGTTTTTATACCTTTGTTGAATTTCTAATTTTTTTTCATGTATTGTTTTCCTAACTTCATTTATTTGATGATGTGTGTACTTTCAGTACCCACTGAGCTTTTCTGAGATTACATTGAATTCTTTCTCACACAGGTTGTAGATTTCCATTTCTTTACAGTCATTAGCTAGTGTAAGGTTTTGTTTCTTTGATGGTGTTATCTTTTTCTGATTATTAGTGATTCTTTTCATCTTGTATTAGTGTATGCACATGTAAGGAAGAAATGCTATGTATAACACAGCCTGGTCTAGCACGTTTTAGATGTATGATACTGACTTAAACTGCAGAAAACAGGCGACAGAGTGCATATAAATTTTGAGGGATCTTATAAGGAAATGAGTAAAGGAAGTGGGGTTAGATGAAAGGAGATAATGATGTAGAAAGACTGAATACATAAAGGTATTGAATATGATATATAACTAAAAATAACCTGGTTTCTGAAGATATCTCCATCCATGTGAGTAGGATTATTCAGTTTGTGGACATTTTCCAATGCGACTATAGTGACATCCTGATAATAATTTCCTATGGAATGGGAGAGAAATAAGTGTTGCCCTACTACTTAATGCACTTCTAATGTTTTACAAACTTTAAAAGACTTCAGTAACTTGCCTAGGAAGATGAATTGGAGATTACCTTCTTCCAGCAAGTATACAATATAAGAAGTCTGTTAACTCTTTCAGTCAGTGTTTAATGCCGTATGTAAAACTGATCACCTCATACTATTATCCTCTTTAATTTTAAGCAATTCTGTTAGAAAGTTGCTTTTAATCTTGAGTCCACATCTGTTTCCATACAATTCCCATATATTAGTTTCAGTTCTGCTTGCCAGAACCAAGCAGAGCAGGCCTGCTTCCTGTTCCACATGACACCACATCAACTATGTATTGACAGTCCACATGTCACCAGTGTTTTCTCCAGGCCAAACTCCCTCAGGTCCTGGCTGTCTCAGAATCAATGGACTATGGCAACGCAGATGATGTATTCTTCATTTTCAAAGCCACTAACACCTGTTTCAGACACTAAATGGTGGTAAAATAAATAAAATCCTGGTCTGCCTTTACACCTGGGGTTCTCTGGTGTATAATAAGAAAGGTCTGCATATGGAGAAGCAAATGACTCATCTTCAAAGGAATTCCATGATACTGATGAGCACAAGCTCCACCTTGGCTGTTCAAACAGCAAGCGTCCTTTACACTCCATGTGTACATTAGTTTTAGAGAATCATCACTACAGTTTCATGATTGGTAACTCCCAGTTAGAAAATACTCATTTTTTGAGCATTGTAGGTCAGGAGAAATGAACCATGAAATAGAAAGCATGTCTGAAGATTATATTCTGTCACAAAGTTAAGTTAATTTAAACTTCTAAATTCTACCTTGCAAACGTGAGGATAAAGAATTGCTTTAAAAGACAAACAATAGTGAGTTTCCCCAATTAATTTCTGCTTATTTCAGAAGTGCCCTCTGGATTCTTATTAAGCAGAAAAGGGCCATGGAAACATGTTTTACCAATGAAATGAAACATTCAGTTTAACAGAGCAGAGAGGCCGTGGCTAACTGTTGCTCTTCCTGGCTGCATTACCAATATGGCTTATCACCCCTCACAAAATGTGTCTTCCCCAACCACATAGCATAAGTCCCACACTTCTTTTGCAGACACTGTTATGTTTGATGATAACTTTAAACTCAGCAGGTAATATGCTATTATTTTATCTTTAAAGAGTTTCCAAAGTTGAAGGGAAAAAAGTCTAAAACCACAGTACAATTAATGTAAAATGTTCAATCATAGCACACATGAAATAATGGGTAGTTGGTTAATATAAGTGTATACATCTAAAAATAATAATAGAGCTTCATGTGAGATTGGGCTGCACCTTATATTGGAAGCATGGTCCTTGCCTTGATCACGAACCTAATTTTGTAAACCTATAGCAGGGGGGCAATAGTGAAATTCATATTTTGGTATTAAATGGCTGCTTCTTCAATCTTTTCTCTTCATTTGAAGCTGTCATGGGATATTACTGATTTTCTCTCTCCCTCAAAATTGGTTTTCCTCTGGATTTCTACAACATGGTGCTTTCCTGGTTCTTCCACTCCAGTGACTGCACCCATTGTCCCCCTCTTCCAGATTTGTCAAAGCTGAACTGCTCTAGACTTGGTCAGGAGACATCTTTTCTTCTTTAGTAGCCTTCTGCAGTAGCACAGAATTGCACATAATTTATATCTCAGTGATTTCCTAAATTAAGTTGCCTCCTTTCCTTAAGTTTCCATGCTTTATCTAATTATGTTCCTTCCATGTTTTATTGAGTGTCTAATAAGCATCTCGTGATAAACATATTTGGCAAAGGAAAGTCGATTTCCCTACCTTGACATCTTTTTTTTCCCTTCCTCTTCCACTGTGAGAAAATACATTGCTATTCAGTGTTCTTAAAGCTAAGGGCACAGACATATCCCTAAGTGATGTTTTCCTTTTCCCTGCATTGATTCTATCAGAAAACACTTTTGATGAGACTTCTAAACCCATATTCCACATGACGTTACTTCCTTCCAATCTCATTTTTTACCATTCCAAGCCTTCTCTGACTCGCCTTCTTTCACTTAGCTACTTCCTTCTTGTCACCCAGACAGCCACTTCTGACAAACCTCACTGAGTATAAAATACCCATGGCATCCATGAGAATGCTCTTGCCAACTTGCCACAAGACAGAGAACAGAATTACCCCAGCTTCTGAACTTCAGCATCTGTTGCTCTGTTTACACCAAAGTCATGCCTTTCCCAGCCAATGGTCACATTTGGCTGAGGTGCTAAGATGTACCCGTGCTCAGGAGACACAGAACTTCCACAACTGCCGTCTTTGTATGCGGATCCCTGGACATCACTGCCAAGTCTTAGACCACACGAGGACCAATGACACATCCATCCAATTTTCCTTCCTCTCTCCTTGCTTCCTGCACATCCCTCCTTATTTTCTCCCACACAGACACGTCCCTGAGCAAAATCCTTGCATTCTTACTTGCTTCCTTATTTAGCTTCTTAGAGGAACCAGACTGAAACAAAATAGATATGTGATTCTGTACAAGACTGATGACAATTTAAAAATTCTTTGCGTTGTTGCTTCCTTCAGCCCCCACAGCAGCATTGTGTTCATTTTATGCATGAGGAGTTGAAACGCAGAAAGAGTAAGTGGCATTTGTTAAGTGTCATAATATACAACTACAAAAGAAGAATTTGCCTTCTTTTTTTTTAAATTTTAAACATAAAGGGAGGCAAACATTAACAGACATACAACATTTTACAACATATCACAAGCACAATACAGACAACACAGAGTTACAAACAAAGTGGTAAGAATTTGCCTTCTAACTCCAAACTCTTTCCATCATATCTATCATAGTCCCTGATTTGTACCAGAAGAGCTTTAGAAGTGCCCCAAAAGACTGAAAACTTCACCAGATCTACATCCAATTTATGCTCTGAGGATTTGTACTTTGGTTGTGACTGACCCTCGGGTTATGCATTTATTTAGGAAGGACAGAACGCTTAGCATTTTTATTATACATGACTTTCCTCTTTGGCAGTAACGCATACACTCTTTACATTATGCAAATATACTTCCTTCTGGCCTCTCATTATTTTAGTGAATCAAATCTATCAGAGGTCACTGTCTTTGTCAGCAATAGGGAGCATGCTTGCAGTGTGACATGACAAAAGCTCCAGCCTGTTACCCAGTCTTCACCAGCAGTAGGTTGTGATCCTGCCTCTCTGGCCTAGCTGGGCTGTGTTGTTTTACTTCAGACCAGTACAGAAGAAAGAATTTTTTTTCTTTTTCTAATATTTGAAAGCTGAACTTACCTCCTTCTCCAAATGCTCAGCAGAATTGCTGCTGGCTATTTGCAAGGATCATTTCATCAAAACTTTACTGCAAAGACTTTCAATTTCTTCACTCGGCTATCATTCTTGCAACCAAGGAATTTGCTTCTAGAGGTCAACAAACCACGGAGAGATAGAGAATAGAGTATGTAGACTACAGCTCTCAGATATTCAAAGGAACAGAAGTCCTCAGTGGTATCCTGTACTGCATAAAGTTCTCTCCCTTCAGTTTTGGATAAGCAAAATATTTACCATTGGAAAAAAAAAACGTTAAATCTGTCAACGTAATGTTCATACAAACCTTGCACCATTTTCACAATATAAATTTTCTTTTAAATTTTATATTTAGGTGTCATTTCATTTTGTACATAGGCATAGCAGGAAACTAGAAAAATAACTAACAAAACAAAAGATGCTTGCTGTCAAAATAGTAGGAAAAGTGCCATATATTTAAAGGACAAGTACATGATTTGGTTTTAAATACTGAGACATTCAAGTGTATTTTATACATACTTCCTTATGTGTCTTATTTCTTTCTTAATGTGTACTGACTAATAATTGTATTATATTTATTCAGTTTGGAGAATGTTGTATAGTTTTTTATTAAAAGTCTGGTAAAATATGTCATACCAATATTTCAAAATTAAAACAAATTTAGTTATCTCATAGCAGTTTTACATGAAAGACCATTCATAACATATTCTTTTGGTGCAGGGAAACAAAAGTAAAGTGCAAAACATAGAGATAAGTTTCTCAAGTTTGTGTACTGGTTAGTTTCTGAGAAGGGGTTAGAATGAAGATTTGTAGGTTCTCAGTTCATTTCTGGCTCTGTACCCATCTTGAAAATGTCTGACCACTAAGATATATTTTAATTTCTTCTTAATAACCTAGTCTACATCCTATTTGCCAAGAATGATGGCTCTGTGTTTTTTCCTTCCTGGAGATGTCCACACAGAAGCCGTCCATACAGTAAAGGTTGGCATCAAAAGCCAGGCAAGGCAGAAAGACCAAATATGGGGCTCTTGGAATTTTGCTGGACAGGAAACACTGATTAAATATAATGGACTAAAGTGGGAGCTGAGAGTGAATGGCCAAGGTGCAAGAACCACCAGCAATGAGAGAGAATGTGACATTTTTCGAGAACCTGAATTTCAGTCCATCTTTCTCTCTGATAAATCCTAGCAGTCAGAATTTATGGGCTGCATGTAGTGGTTGATACACATTCTCTGTGGCTTTTTAAAATGCAGTTGGTCACAGTTGGAAGGTGCTTTTTTCTAAGAGGCAAAATGTCCTTTCTGAGTATTAACACTCAATGCAGACTCAGGAACCATGGATTCGGCCTCCAGTGGTATTCTGGAATATGGTGGTCGCAGATGAAAATAAAAGTAGCACAGTAGTAAGAAGGAAGCTGAGAACAAACCAAAGCTAGGATAGGAAGGGAAAGAAATGATAAGTTCAGAGAAAGGGAATATGAATGGTCCAACACCAGAGGTGGATACAGAAAGTGAAAGTAAGCTCATCTCATCTCTCTTCTGTCTCTGGTTGTAATTCCCAAGAGTCTCTTCCATAAAACAGGCACCAGTGAGTGCTCAGGCACTGTCATTAATTTTTAAATATATTGGTCCCAACTGAGTCATGGGGTTCCAAAGTAGATGTAGCTTCACATAGCCTCAAGAGCCCAGGAATGACATGATAGACTACTATTTGCCAGCATAAAGCATGTATTGATTATCAAAACTCAGGAACAAATCTACATCTTCATATCAGGGGAAAATAGTCCAGTAACTTAGGGATTTAAATTGGTGTTTGAGCTCCACAGAGGAAGTAGAAGTCTGATGTACTCCAGAACCAAATTACAAGGTAGTAAGGTTCAATTTACATAAATACATGGATTAACTGATCTGAGAAGGGGGTTCAACTGTCACCTTTGGGAGAATCAAATCTGTCATATTAATAACAAGAGTATTAAGATGATCCTACTATTCAAATGCTAATCACAGTAAGGACTTTTCTATGTATTATCAAGCAAAATAAAACATTTTTCTAATAGAAAGATTCTGCAAACTTCATAATACCTCCAGAGCCTTATTAAAAGTGTTCACACATTTAAATAAAATTAAAAGCCAACCTAATCACCTAAGGAAGATTGTTCTCCGTATGATGTGGCTTTCCCCCAGAGCTGCATCTGAACAACCATACAGAGGGGATTTCACAGTCATTTGTCTCTCTGTCTCTTGTGGCATTAGAGATATTGAATTCAGATTATTTGTGTTCCACAGATGTAGTGGTTTAATGATCCAAAGGCCATGTTTTTACTTTTAGCACCTACTCACTGCTTGTATAAATGCCAGAGTGCTGATATTATAGAACAAACAGACACTTCCTCAAATGGAGACTTATTTCTGAAGGTAAGACTAGCAAGGCTTTCTCCCTAAGTGAAATTATCAGTCAATATTCAGAACACTGCAGATCGAATCTTTCAGGAAGTTTGGAACAAATGGACACCTCTTTTGGGTCACAACTCTGTACTTTCAGCCAGCAAGAAAGCCAGAAATTCTTTCCCTGATTCTCAGCTCCTTCCGGATTTGGTCCAGCCTATGGTTGAGCTCCCGGAGGTATTTTGCTAGTCCTGTGAATTCATCCTCTTTGTTTCGTGAAGGGGATCGTCAGGGTCATGAGCATGTCCCATGAGACACTATACTCCTCAAACTACATTTTACACAGTAGTGGCTTAGATCCAATCCTGCCACAACCAGCTGGTTTTTTCTCTGGTGGAATTTGTTTCTTTCTACCTTATATCACCACTATATCTGATATCCTTCAATTAGTCCTTTAATGAATTGTTCATGTTTATTCAGACGACAAGCAAAAAGAGTAACTACAAATTGTAATATCACAAGACAAAGGAAAACTGGATTGATGAGCCAATCCACACATCATAGAGTGCCTGGCTGTGTTTAATTTTGAAAAAGGTAATTTCATAGAAGCATCTAGAAGTAATGCTAGAATATGTGACAAGACTTCAAGGGGAATTATTCTGTTAAAAAACATGGAAAATTATACAATTCATTCCCTCAGTCATCCATCTGATTAGGCACTGAGCACACGCAAATTACCTCATTCTAGAAGGAAAGAAAGCATTTTCCCAACCTCTACCACCTGTTTTCCTGTGCTAAGAACACCTAGTAACTAGAAGACTATATGTAGGTAAGAGGAGGAAATAAATAGAGGAGCCCAATGGAGTGAGAGCAACAAAAAAAGTTCTACTGCAAAGGCTTCATGTTTGGTCTGAAAGATTCCTTAAACAACTCATCAGTCTTCTTGGCTTTCCAAGAAGATATGAGATCCG
This sequence comes from Chinchilla lanigera, assembly GCF_000276665.1. NCBI lineage: Eukaryota > Metazoa > Chordata > Mammalia > Rodentia > Chinchillidae > Chinchilla > Chinchilla lanigera. The sequence continues at coordinate 4,262,947 of NW_004955469.1, read as the reverse complement.
TAAATTATCTTTCCAAGAGGAAATTAAAAATAAAAACATTTGGCAAAGCAATAAAAGCATGAATTGCCTATAACCTACTCACACCTTTACAAACATTTATCAAAAAGAATTCATTAAAAAAATAAAATGTTATATAAATCAACATATTCATCACAGTGTTTCCTAAAGTGGTTTTTTAATGAAAGAAAAAAAGGAAATAGTAAATGTGTCCAGTGTTAAAACTTACAGTGTCTTGAGGGAGTATAACAAACTCATTAACATAATATTAACTTGCAGTATGAAAATGCTTGTGCCACTGCTTTTATGCAAGTAGACAAGGACATGTTTCTTTTACATAAACTTCATAGACTACACTAAAAATAAAGGTAATTCCTCCATTCAGATGGAGATAATACCTCCATTACAGATAACTTCTTTCTTCAAACATCTTTTTTAAACAACATGGCATCAACTTCTCATTAATTAAACATTTATGCTGTCTGTACTTGGAAGGTGAACCAAATAATTTACTCATTTTTATTCTGAAAAAATATCAATTCACAAATTCACTACTATTCATTCTCTAAAATGTTCTATCTCTTCAGTGTCTTAGTCCCTTCCAATACCTTTTAGTCCTTGTAAGAGGATGTGTCCAGCAAATCTTATTTTCTTCTTCTTTCATTCCAGCTTTTTCTTTCTCTCCTGAGTGACCCAACTGTCTCTGATACTCAGAGAACCAACTGCTGAGCAGGAGAAGCCCACGATTTCAGTGGGTGAGTGTTTACAAGCAGTACTCATGATTTATAATGTTTTTCCTGAAATCCAGATCATCCATTAGATTTAGGGCATGAGGAACTGTATCCTACTGCAAGTCATGCCTCAGGCAGAGAGTAAAGAAGAGCCTAAAGAGAAAGTAACAAAAAGACACCATAGTCAATTTAATAAATAAATGAGATCAAGGTCTGTTAAGTCTCACATGGAGTGTGGTTTGCACAGTACATTGCCTGAGGTCCCCCTACTAACTGAGGCAGTGAGCGATTTATTTAAATTAACTGTGCCTTTGTTAGTTCATCATGTAAAAAAAAAGAAAAAAAGGAAAAGGATGACCAGAAGAACTAAGTGGTTGATCTGTATGTTTGTAGAAGGATTGTAGGGCTAATAAATGTTAGCATAGAACAACACTTGGCATTCTGTATGTACTGAAGTACATTGGTTCAATAATTATTATGATACTAAAAAATAATTATTATTACTATGATCTGAAAAATGTTATGGTGTCATTTAAATGAGGATGAAACATGCAGAACTGATGAGGTAAAAACTTCCCCAACATTCTGCCCTCTTTTCTACAAATGTTAACTGCAGGTCAGACAATGAGTTTTTCTATTTATTATCTAGTCTGTATTCTTGAACCCTTCTCTTTCCATGTTAAATATTACTCCACATTTTTTAATTTTATTTTGTATCTCTCTAGTGCCAGCCTACTTAAATGGTCTTTCCACTGGAACTAACAAAAATATTTAAATCTCCAATATTTTTGAAAAGCAAACATTCCTCAGACCAATTTTGAACTCATCCCACTAATTTTTCTTTCTCCTTCCCCATTTAATTACATTTCAGTTGATTACATTTGTCTTGGTTCTCAATACAACCCAAGTACTTAGACCATCTCATTCTTCTGCAACTAAAGTTACCCGTGCACTTCATGTTAACAACTATTTTGCATGACCTTTATTACTGAAATTTCCAGCTAAATTCGTATCATTATATAATCAGTTCTGCTGCTTATCCTTATGTTCTTTATTCTGTCATTCTTAAAATTGATACTTCTTTAGAGTCTGTAATTCTACTCTCTGTTTTCACTGTGTACTCACCACCCTTGTATCTTTCATTCTCACATTTCGACTACATCAACCCCTAAAACTGCAGCCTCCCCAGGACTTTTCAGTGCTGCCTTTTCTCTCAAGTATTTTTCACTAGCCAACTTTGTTATATTCTCACTTTTAGCTCTAATATTTAAATTGATATTGTCACTGAACAGCAGAGGAACGTAACACAGAGGCTGACATAAATTTACCAAATAAATATCTATAAAGAAAAAATGAATAATGTTTTCTAACCACAGCATTTCAAAGTCCCAAATCTGTTTCAAAATTCAAAGCTTACTCAAAATGATGTTTTGGAGCAGAAGCAAAGCTCCCTCTGTTCTGAGGCTCCCATGTGAAAGGCCACATTGTACAGACATCGATTCAAAACAGGGATCTTGGCATCTTCTAATCTCCATGCACCCTTTTTACTATCAGCCTTCTTCAGCCCATCAGCAAAAACAGTAGTTTTCCTCTTGATATGACCCAAATCTTTCTTTCACCTACCTTTCTTTTCCCTCTGCTATCCTAGTTCAGATTGCATCGCTTTTTACCTGAATAATGTTGTAAAGAGTCACTCAATGAACCAAACCTAGACTTTGCCAGCCTTAAATTCACTGTCCAAACCCCCACCAACAAAACTCACTCAAAAAAAAAATAATGTACCTGTTATTTATTTCTCTCTTTTTAAAAGGCCATCAAGGCTTTAGAGGGTGATGTGTGAGATTATCAGAATGCAATTATATCTCCTCCACCCTGTTTGACAATGACAGTAGTATTCACTTTGAAATGGCCTTTATCATTTTCCAGACTTTTATTTTCTGTAGTGCAATGTACTAAATAGTAAAGGGCCCCAGCTTGATAAAACTTCAGACATCCATAAAAGCAAACACAAACCATATGGGTCCAGCCTCATCCTTCAACCATCACCTTCAATAATTAAAAGAAATAGCTTTTACTTTATGACACCATAGTCAAAAATCATAAATGAGAGCACCCATCAAAAATAGATAATAGAGTCACAGGCACAACTACTTTAACTATCAGAATTATGAGACAACATAAATCAGTGTCTTTAATACAAATAAAATGGATTTTCAAAATTCCTATTTAATTTTGCTTTTTGGGAGAATGTTATCTTGTCAGTATGAAAGTAAGCAGCAAGCCGAATGCAATGGAAATTTGAAGTATAGGATACAGCAAAACCAAAAATGGGTAGAAAAAGCAATATCACAACTAGATGAGGTGTAAAAAAGATGAAGATGTCTTGTTGCCTCTCCTCTTGGGGTAGAGAACAAACATTTAGACGTCAGTATGCACTTGTTAGCAATGTTATTCCTTTCAGGGGTGAGAGAAAATGGAGGAGGGAGGGCACGCCTAAAGGCCTAGGGATCAGGGCTGGCCTCGTCACTTGTGGTCCCGTTCTTTGATGAGGGGAAAGGAATTTATGCACCCTTTGAAGGAGGTAAAGCCAGAGGGGGAAGCAGTCCACTTGACAGAGTCGAGCAGTTGGGAAACCACACCTCAGAACTGCTGGCTGAGAGGCTGAAAGTGGAGATAGCACATTGACACAGCTCTTGAACCTGAGAACTAGAGCGTGGAGGTGTCTAGAAATGATGACTTTCAAATCCTGAATTCCCCTCTCCAAAACTGTCCTCATATAGAAAATCCCATCCCCTTCCTTGTAGTGAATTCTACTTGCTACTTCCTTCCTCTTCAAAAGGAAAAATTTAAACATCAGAAGATACAACATGCCAAACATATTTTAGGAGCAAAATATGTCTTTCCTAAATACAAATATTACAGTATTAGAAAATTTGAAAAGCAAAATGATAAAGAAATAAAAGAATGAGTTCAGCAGACATGAATCTGAATGACAATATTTCATACATATTTAATTGTATTCCCAAGTAAGAAGAGATAAGGAATCTATTTGGAGATATTTGGGGAGATGGAGATAATGGCTGAAAATTTCCTAAAGTTATAAAAATTGATAGCTTCAGGAAAATCACGTACTTATTTTTTACTTAGTGAAATGTTTAAAACCAAAGACAAGTAGATGAAAGAGCCATAGTAGAAAGACAGATTACCTAGAGAGGAACAATTATTAGAATGATAGTGATTTTTGTACTTCAACCAGATTACAGTGTAATAAAATATTCAAAGTTTCATAGGTGATAACTGTAAGTGGTAAACACAATGAGTTTATCTTTCAGGAATGAGGTATAATGACTACCTCTTTTCCAACAAATATAAGGTATAAGTTTGCTACTAATAGTCTGTCTCACATACACTACTGGTCAAGGCATCAATTAATAATTAAGAGAACAATAGGCATTGTCTAGTTTAGGAGTGTGAGACATAAGTACACATCAAAACTAAATTCTGCTCATACACATGCTCCACAGGCAAAACTTTTATATCTGTGCATCAAAAACACCTTAGGTTAGTCATAACAAAGCTATAGCTGATATGCCTATAGTGAAAATAGGCATCCAATAAAGGTGAATAAATATATTAGATCAATACAGTGTAATGACATAGATAAAACACAAACTGAAACACGAATGAAAAAGGTCTCAGAAAAATATGGTATAATTCAATTTACATACATTTTCCAACACATGGAAAGCTGAACAATGCATTATTCAGAGTTCCAACAAATAGCAAGATAATTCTTGTCATTCACCTCCAGAGCTTATGAACCATTCAGTTAAATTAAACAACCATTGACTGCACTGCTCATTATAGTAATAAGATAGAAAAGGGATAAAGAAAATCAATAGCCAGGCAAACACAATCATTGGAAGAGTGTTCCCAGAGTAGATGAGACAGAGACAGTGGAGGAAGAACTCGCCACAAGTCAAAAGTCATGGCCATTTTCAAAATGTGGCAGGGGGCAGAGTGCTAGTATTGATGTCCTTACATTTTATAAATATTCTTGTATCTATCTAATATTTAGTCTAAAAATTTACTAGAAAAAAACTCTTAGTTTTCTCCCTAATGCCATGTGCATAATATTCTCCTGCCAGAATTCTATACTCTCCTAGTTTGACTAGTTAAGACCTGCACTTATATTTCTTCTTGAGCCTCAGCAAGTAGAAGAACTGCCCCTCTCTAGCTCTCATGTTGCAAGGGGACACATCTTCTTCTGTACTGTTTGAGTTCATTTTCACCATGTTTTATCTAACATTCTGAAGATGTATTACTTCCACCTTTCCCCATAGACTCTGAGCTTCTGAAAGTAGGAATTTTCTCTTGCATGTTATGCCTATGCCTATAGGCTTATAGTAGATGTTCTAGTAAAGTGGAAATGACTATTATGAGAAAATAGAAATCAGTCTCTACATCCATCACAGTCCCTTAGAAGAGGGGTGAAAATTCAGCATGGTGTGACAAAGAAGAAAATAGAGCAGAATAATGAATTTCAAAGCTGAAGTGACTATGAATGCTAAGATTATAAATGCTTCTGGTGGTTGCTTCTGCAGATGTGACTAGACATTCTCATGGCCCTATTGACAAGCATGAACATCTCTGCTTCCATGACTTTGCTTCCATCCTCCCTTTCCCTAGCTTGCAGAATGCCCTTTCTTGTATCTCTTCTATTCACACTCAATGAGTGTATTAAAGGCACACTTAATCCTAGCAAGACCACACTTGTCTTTCACTTCCAGGGCTTGTGCATCATTCAGTTAAATTAACTAGTCATTGATAAGACTGATGGTTGCCTAGTCGCTTTATGTTTTCATGATTGTTTATATCCCTAAAAAGTAAATAGTACTCTAAGATGAAGTCATTTAGCACCTAGCTTTAGTAAGAACTTGGTGGTTGCTATTATTTGCAAGGGAAAATATTTGTCCTGTCATATAGAATAAAACACTTTCAAAATACCTTTGTGAATGAGTGATAAACAAAGATCCAAGACTCCTAGAGCCTAATGCTCATGGAAACTAAGATAACACACATTTTTATGCCTCCAGATGAGTCAAAGCCAGCAATGGACACTTCCACAGTACTGCTACTAAGGAGACATATTTGTTCAGGAAAAAACAAAACACCTTTATTGGACATCTATTATGGGTTCAATTCTAAACAACTGGAAATATAAGGTTAACAATGCTTTGATTTTACCTTCCGTGATTTGATAATTATTTGAGAAGAAGACACTAATACATTTTTTACAAAATAAGTAACATAAAGAGGTTATGGTGTCTGCTTGCAAAAATTACCGAGCTCCTGTGATGTACAAAACATTTGTCAGAATAATAGACACAACAAAAATTGAATTGCATTTATTGTGCAGTTATTAGGAATAGCTGTCAATGCTTCCTATTTTAACTACACCTCAGGGCACTTAAAATAGTCCTTTTAGCAGATTCAATGTTCAGCCAATCTTTAGCAGATTCCAGGGATAGTGTTAGCTGTGCACATGGAGGAAAAACTGCTGGACAGCTCCTGACATCCAAATGCCTCTGCGATTCTAAAATTTTGGAGGGCAAAGCAAAGTTCTGTGTACATTTTAAGTGTATTTATTTACTCTAAGGTGATTATGAGTACTGATTTCTGCTATCTACTGAATTAAGACTTCTTCCTCAACCAAAACTCAAATGTTGCTGGACACACTGTTCAACTGAGCTAATATGAAGTGGGTGAACAGAATTGCCCTACGAGCACCCATTGACTACTCTCTTCAGCCTCATCTGAATTGTTGTGTAAAAAATTACCTCAGTGATGAAGGAACTAGAGAGGAAAAAAAGAAGACAGGAATTCATCTCCTCTGGGTTCTCTGACCACATAGGCGTAGAGCACAATCACAGTGGTGGATCTGACTTCCCAATCATCTGTTCTATGGGAAATCCAGGCCTCTATTTTCTTCCTTTCCTGGGTCTCGAGTACCTTATGAATCCCTTTGTTGTGAGTCATTTAAGTTCCGCAGTACAGTGGTTATTGCTTTTTTATAATAACTCTCTTTACCCTTCAGTGACTTCTACCACTCTCATGGGATGAAAGCTGGTTTATTACATCTTGAAAGATCTTGTTTTTCAGAGATTCAATATTCTTCATTTAAAGCCTCCATCTTTTGGTTTCATGTGCTTTTCCATCAGTGATGAAAAAAGAAACAAAGAACCAGGCATCTTTGGTCATCAGCAAAGGGCCAGGCAAGGTCTGCTGGCTTAGAGGCTTTATCTAATATAATCTTCACAACAATAAGTTCACTGTTATTTTTCTCCACTTGCAGATAAGGAATCTGAGTTTCAGAGAGATTAAGTGAATCACCCAGGCAATTCTGGAAGAAACTGGTCATTAAAACTTTTAACCAAACTGTATGAAACGCAGCCCCATATTGTTTACCCTAAATTTGCCAAAACCCTTTGTTCAACATTGAGAGAGAATCCAGTGCCAGGCTTGGGTAAGGTCTACTCAACACTCTTTTTAAAAAGCATGCAGAATTTGACTGTGAGAGCTTTTCTGGGGAATTAATAAGCATTTTATACAAGAAGAAAGGTTTGTTTTGTGTGTGTGTGTGTGTGTGTGTGTGTGTGTGTGTGTGTGTAGGCAAAGTCTGAGTTCACTATAAGTTATCACCCCATTTATAGTGTAAAGACTTGGAAAATATTTTTTTATGGATGTTAAGATTTTTTATTGTTCTTATATCCCTGAGAATTAAGAAAAAGAGATGGGCTCTGCACTGTTCATTTCTTTAGTAATCCCCAAAAGAACATAATGTGACCTGGATTTTCTCAGCCAAACCTAAATATAAAACCCTCCTGCTTGAGCTGAGTCGTCCTTATGTTAACTCTGGGAAAGCACTGAATCTTTCCCTGGCAATTCCATCTGGTTCTTTCTATTCAGCTGAGATTAATGGATTCCGCTAATGAGTCATTCTGTCAGCATCTATCTAATTATTTAATAGCGGAGTTAAATTTTTTTCTACTTCTATAGCAATTAAATTTCTTAACTGAAGCAAATATTCAAGGGAAGACATAAATTAATAAAAAGTAGATGAAGGGTTGCCACTTACAGAATAACTGTAGGGAAATTCTATGAAATGTGATTCCAAAATGGCCACATTTTGATGGATCTGGACATGACATGGAGTCTCTACATTGGATTCGGTGTTTAGTACAGCAATTTATTGAGCTATTATTACTTCTCTCCTCGTATGTGACTGTCTACTGCATTATATGTGACTCACATATAAGTATGGACATGTGTTTGTATCTATTTTATTCTATTTACTTTTCCTTGGACTCTTATTGGTGATAACTATGAAACTACTGTTAACTGACTACCAAACAATGGAATCAACTGAAATATAGGAATCACAACCTTATATTCTGTTGGTTTTTTTAAATCTGTAGTTGACTCCCCAAATAAACTCAAACTGCAAGAAAAGGAGGACTTTAACAGTGCTGAGTGCCTCTGATTCACAGGTAAAACATTTTTATGTTGGTTATAATCATGTCATTTCAAATGATGGACCAAAGAGAAAAAACAGCAAAACCAGAAGAGTCATGAATAACATTTCAGGATAGCATAAAGATGACTCAAGTGTCAACCTAGAAATAATGGTGTCCTGGCAGAAAGATCCAAATGAAACATTTAGACTTGGGCATCCAAAATTTTGGCTTGCCAGGCCTTCCTGTCTTGAGTGAAGAGGAATTGTTTTGGGCTGCATAAAAATTGCATAATATCGGCATTGTACATTTTAACTTTTATTAATTTTTCATATTTTAACTTATTAAGTTAATTAAGAAAACTTACATGCTTGCTTAATAACAACAAAAACCCATTTTCATAGGCATGCACAAATGTAGGTAGGTTGAAAATGCTATTGTCAGAAGTCACTGTGTTTTGTTCTCCAAGCTGCACAAGTGTGTGTAACATCTGACACTTGTGGGTTTCAATTTGACTGGGTGTGTGGTGAATGCAGGACAGAGGCTTAACCCTATACTGTGCCCTCCCCTACAAAGCATTCTCTTGTTGCCTAGATAGTCCACACTCAAGCACCACATAGTCATAGTCAAGTCATGAAAAATATTGCTAAAAATCACATAACCATGTTAAAAGTTTACTATCTTGTAAGGCCACATTACTCAGTGTTCAGAGCTGCATGCCCACTGTGGATTAGATATACCTGTGCGTCATGCCTGATTTAGACAAACTGGAGATTAAGAAATATGCCACAGATGAGAAAAGGGTATATCTTTCAAAGCATCAGACACCTTGTAACAGTATCCCTGGATGTACCCCTGAGAATGCATGCTCTCTATTCAAGAAACAATAAATTAAAGAAGAAAAGACACAGAACAGCACAGCCTGTTAGTAATTTCAAGAGCATTCTGGACTAAAATTTTCAGCAATGTTATTAAAGGCCATGTGTGCTATTATAAGGTGTTCAGGGTTAGTTTTTGAAAGTGTTGAATAGTTAAAAAATAATAACTTACATCGCCCAAGAGAAGAATATAGAGTATGAGCCCGGGATGCTGACACCAAAAGAATGTGATTGAACTCATAAATCTCCAGTAATAGCCCAGAAAGTCTATTACCAACAAAAGGGACATATGCCCTGACTAAGAACAGAATCAGCTTTAGGAAGCTAGATTGACACTCACACGGAAAGAAAGAGTCCCTGACAATTGTTTCCTTGGAGATGCAGAAAGACCTTGGATGTTTAATACTCTAGAGGCCTTCTCTGACGCTTGGAAGGGCAATCGATGATCAAAAGAAATGTTAGTGAAACTTTGTATCAAGGAAAGCATTTTATTTCCAGGAATCCCAGAAAGTACAAGTTCTTCTTGTACCTATAAAAATTAAAAACCAGTTAGTGTTTATTCTTTAAACTAGAACAAACTAGTAACATCACACTTCAGAATAATAATTCCAAAAATGCTCTTTAAAATGCTGGCATATATAGCAAATCTCCTCTTTCACAATTTATTTGCATGCTACTTAAAACACCAGTGATTAAGGTACCAAACTTGGTAATATAAGGAACCCAATAAACTCTCTCTATAAAAAAAAATAGAGTCAATCAAGTTTAGCAATACGGCTCAGTGGTGCTGAGTGCTTCTTCAGCATATGTGAAGCCTTGGGTCTGATCTCCAGTTCTGGGTGGTGGGAGAAATGTAGGAAATACTGCCATGAATATCAAAGATATACAAACTCACAAAAATTTAGCACAAGTTGAAGAAAACTTTATTCATACATTATTCCTGGACCTCAGGTAAGAGTAGGCAATGGAAGTCTGTAGTATGTATTTTGCTTGGGGCAGCTGCCTCCCACCACACTTCAACTTTGTCAGCACAGACAACTTCTGCCAAAAGCAGACAGTCCAAGAAATCTAGCTGCTTTGTTGCTGGAGAAGTTTTCTATGATTCACAGCAGAGCTCTAGTAAACCATACACCTAGTAGCATGTAACAGTAACAGTAGTAATCACCACAACAAATGAAAAGCAAAGGCTTCCACTTCAATGACGGTGAGCTTGCAGTTCTGGTTAACAAAAATAGATTGACAGAATAAGTAAAATGTAAATGAACAATGGCTTCTTTCATTCATTAATGTAAGTTTCCCCCATGCCTTTGATCTCATTTTTTTTTTTAAAGAGAAAAGAACGAAAACATCTTCACAAACACACATACATTTAGAAAATAGCACAAAAAAATGATACAAGTAATACAGAATCTCAGACAAGGTGATAGGAAATTAACAAGGGTTGTTGTATCACATATTGACATCTTCATTTTGGATACTAAGATAAACAAATACAGACATGTAAGATTGATCCTACCTTAGACATTAACTGTTCCATTCAACAGAGCAATAAAAATCAGTAGTACATCTATGTTAGCTATCCTGTGTGTCTACGTATACATATATATTTTTTCCCCTTCTTTCTTTTCTCTCCCCCATGTCTTTTAATGACTTCATAGCTCATTTTTTTAGTGTTAAAAGTTATTACACTGTCTTAGTGTACCACAGCCTGTCCACTCATGTATGCAAAGGTGTCTTGGTTGGATTCAAGTTTGAGCAACTACGAGTAAAGCTGTTTTAAACACTGATGTACAGGCTTCTATGGGACATAAGTTTTCAACTTCACTGAGTAAATAACAAAAATATTGAGCAGTTTTGGATTGTATAATAAGAATATGTTTAGTTTTGCAAGGAACCACTGCACTGCCTTCAAATGAGCTATACCATTCTGCTTTCCCATAAGCTATGAAAGTCTGTCTCTCCTCATTCTCAGCAGCATTTGGTGTTGTCATTGTCCCAGATTTTGACCATGCTAAATGATGCACAGCATATCTCATCAGTATCCTCCTTTGCAATTCTGTGACGGTGTTCATGTAACACCTGTTTATACACATATTTGCCCCATGCATCTGGTTGATGATATGTTTGATAAGGCCTTCAGTCTGTTTTAAAACTGACTTATTTGTCTTCTGTTATTCCCTTAATGCATAATGCTTTCAGTGTTTTACCTAAAAAGTTATTACCATATGCAAGGTCATCCAAATTTTTCTCCTGCATCATTGCCTATGAAGTTTGTCTGTGATGCTTGTGTATGTGTGTGTGCATGTGTGTGTATGTATGTGTGTGTTTGTATGTATGTGTGTTGCCAGGGATCTGATCCAGGGCCTTACACATGCTAGGCAGCAACTCTACCAGTGAGCTATACAGTCATCCCTCTTCTATGACTTTTGTTTTTTTGTTTGTTTGTTTGGTACTGGGAATCTAACTCAGGATCTCATGCTTACCAAGTAAGTGCTGTGCCACTGAGCTAGATCCCCAGGCACTCTTCTATGACTTTTATAGTTTTGCATTTTAAATTTATGTGTGTGGTTCTTTTTGAATTAGGAAAATACAGCCAATAATCAAGGTGGATGGCACTGTGTCTTAAGGAATGGTTGATTTTGTCTAAGTTAACAATTATATGGATATAAAGTTGTTCATAGTATTTGTTTACTATCTTTTTAATGTGCATGGGGTCTGTAATGAGGCCCTCTACTGCATTTCTGATATTAGCAATATGCCCATCCATACACACATACTTTCTCTAGTTAGGCTGTGTAGAAGCTTATACATTTTATTTCATCTTTTTCCAAAACCAGCTTTTGACTTATTTTTACTTTGATTTTTTAAAATTTCATTGACTTCTGCTATAGTTATTATTTATTTTCTTGTTTTGTTTGTTTGTTTTGTTTTTGGCTTCTTGAGTTTCTTTTTTTGCATCCTGGGAATCAAACTCAGGACCTCACACTTGCCTGGCAGGCATTGCACCACTGAGCTATATCTCCAGCCCCGTTGTTTATTGTCTTATGCTTACTTTGGATTTGCTTGGCTATTTAGTCTACATACACATGACTCAAACTATGACATGGTGGAAAAGGCAAAACTACAGAAGCAGTAAAAAGATCACTGGTTACCAGGTGTTGATGGAAAAGCTGAAAGTGGAGCACAAAGGATTTCTAAGGCAAGAAAGTTGTCTATATTATAAAGATGAATACATGTCCTGATATATTTCTTTAATCTGATAGGTCTTACAACATTAAAAGTTAACCTCATTATAAGCTATGAACTTTAGCTGATTATGAGATGTCAATAGTTCATCAATTGATTCAAATATATTACTTTGGTAAGGCCTACTAATAAATAGAAATGCAAAGTGGGAAATACTTCTACCTTTCTTCTAATTTTGCCATGAACCTAAAACTTCTTTGAAAAATAAAGTAAAAAGAAAAAAGGGGCTATCAGGTGAAAAGGAATGAATTAAAGGCTGAGAGGAAACAACTGAACTGATCAATTTTTGACACACAAAATGTGTGTAGGCATTGACAGAAGCCTCTCAGAATAAGTTAATTCTGAATAAATGGAAAGAAGAGAAATACAAATTTAGAGTATACCTTTGAAAGTCGCAGTGATAATGATATCTTTGTGGTTTAACTTTTTAAAATTGTAAAACTATCACACAAAGCACTTTATATTAAAAATTTATACAAGGATAGTTGATAGGTTACATAGCAATAAAGTCTTTGATTAGCTGTCTGCACAAGTCCTGGAGAAAGAGAGGTCCCTGAATTAATTTTAAAAATAGACAAGAAATATCCTAATGGAAAAAGCAAAACAAAGAAGTTTTAAAATATACCCGACAGTCACATAGATGCATTAGAACAAAGACTCATCGGGTAATCAAAGGCACTGAGCACAACTCGGACCAGCCATTGGCGAAAACACATGATACGCAGACATTCAGGTGGTCTCTGGTGAGATATAAATAAAACTAATGCTAAAAATAACACTGAGCAGAAATAGCACGGGAAACAGATTTTCGGACATTTAGTCAAGCAATTTATCTAACAGGCAAAAAGGAGCAGTAAGAACGAAAGAGGAAAAACTATAATTGCTATAATATCATATGTGAAATTTACCAGTTTTCAACCAAAATATTAGAACATAAGCAAAGAAGGAAGAAAATATAGTTGATAATCAAAGTGGGAAAAGTAGGGAATAGAAATTATGTCTTATTGGGACCAAATGTTAGATTTAGGAGAAAAAGTTACACTTCAAAAGATACACTTCAAAACAGAAATCATAAACATGTTCAAAAGATTAAGGAAAATAATATTAAAAATTAGAAAACCATGATAACAACAGCTTACCAAGAAAAGAGTCACAATGAACAGATAAAAAATGTAAGAGTATCAAATGGAAGTCTAAAGATAAGCACAATGACTTAAAAAAAGTTTACAAGAGGAGACTCAGTAGCAAAGGTAAGGTACAAATAAGTGAGAAAATTTGAAAATACATCGGTAAAAATTACCCAAGCAGACCAACATTCACACTAACAAAATAATAAAGTGAAAAAGACCATAGGACTTAGGAGACAACACGGGGCCTACCAAAATATTTTTAATGGAAATAAGTCTGGAGAAGAAATGTTATTTTTAAGAAAAAATTAGGACCAAGTTTTGCAAATTTGAGGAATAACATACCTGAGCATTTAAGAACCTCAGCAAACCCTAAATCAGAAAAATTATCCCACCTCGTGCTTGGAAAAGTACATCAAACTCTTGGAAGATAAATAAAATCACTTCTTCACGCACAAGAACCAACATGGTCTCCAACTCACCTATAAGGAAAAACAATAGAAATCTTATATAGCAGTGAGGTGGGATATTTAATGTTTTGAGAAATAACAACAAGCATAATTATCCTTCATGAATAATGGTAAAAAAAAAGACAACACAAGGTCATGGAAAACTAAGGGACTGGGAACCGTGGCAGATGGCTGAATTCCCAACACTGAGGGAGGCTGAGGTAGGAGGACTGCCAGTTTGAGTTCCACACTCACAATTTCGCAAGACCTTGCCTCAAAATCAATGAACAAATGAATGAACGAACGCACCAGGGATCTGAGGGTGTAGCTCAGTGCAAACTTCTGGCCTCAGTCCCCCAAACCATGAAATACAAAGAAAAGCAAAACATCCTTAGGGACTTTTTGTTAGAAATCCCATCTTAAAAGAAGTCCTGTAGGTTGAAATAAAATAAAACCAAATTCATGTAGATTAACTCAAATCTACATGAAGTGAAAATTTCTAGAAAAAGTAACTGTACATGTAATTATAAAAGTCTAAGTAAATGTGCTTCAAATTATTTTTAAAGTACAATTTGATAATTCCTGGCATATGTAAATATCTGTTAAATTACATTAATTAATGTAATGAGTCAATCCTTTACCCTCAAAATACCTCTTTGCAACTCCACTCCCTAACTTTGCTGTCTTCTTTCCATACCTAGATAGCCACTTTCATGACTTATACAGCTAAGAAATGGCTTGACTAATGGCAGAAATTTATGGAACTAGAACCATAAAATACCTGAGCTATTTTCATCTTTTTTTATTTGTGCATTTTTTTATGCATAATGATTTTCTTATTTGTGTAGATTTTCTTGGGGAAAAACTTAGGAGGACACTTAAGAGTAAAATGGCTAAACATGCCCCAATGACTTAAGAAACTGCAAAATTGTATCATAAAAAATATATACTTTTCCATTTTCACTAGCAGTGTAAGAGAGTTCGTTTTTCTTACATTTATAGCAGCTGTTATGTTCTGTCTCTTTTAATTTTAGCCATTCTAACAGGTTTGTAGGGGTGGTGGTATCTTTTTTGTGATTTCAATTTGAATTTAAAATCTTTCAACATAATATTTAGAATCATTGAATGTGTTCATCTACCATCTTTATATCTTCCTTGGAGGAGTACATGTCTAAAATTTTACTTATACTTTAAATTGTGTTATGTTATTATTGGATTTTTTAGAGGTTTTCTATATATTTTGGATATAACTGCTTCTTTAGATGCATGTTTTGCAAATACTTGCTTCCAGCCTGATTTGTCCATTCTCTTAACATTTCTCATGAAGACCTACAATCCTTCCATTTGATGGAGCTCTATTAATTAAATTTTTAGGTTCCATTTTTACTGCCATCCTTTTCCTTAGTGCACATCAAAAGAATTTTTCTCATGTTTTCTTCTGGATGTTTTAGAGTATTAAATTTCAAATTTACATTCTGATCCAGTTCAAGTAGAGATCAAATTTCCTTTACTGCACATCAACATGTAATTGTGTTTATTTCAGTGACTGCTCTTTCTCCATTCAACACATCAACAATAGTTTCTGTACATATAAGCTGATTTCCTTTGGATTCTTTATTGTGGCCCATTGTTCTATTTAACTTTCTCTATGCCAATACCACATTATTTTGATCTCTGTGGTTTTATAAGAATATATGAAATCAGATAATCTCAGCCTTTCAATTTTATTCTTTTACAAAATTGATATTCTTTTTCTAGATTTTGGGCATTTCCATTTGAATTTTATTTTAAAATATTACTTATTAAATTTATTTGTAGATGATACATAAGGATACAACATATACTTACTAATGAAGCACTGGATGATGTTTTCATACATGTATACATCATGTAATGATTGAATCAGGTTAAACATTACTATCTCATTAAAATGTATCATTTCATTATGATGAAACCATTCATAACACTTTCTTCCAGCATTTTCAAATGTACAGTGCATTACTGGTATCTAGAGTTATTTATTTATTGCACAATAGCCTGCCAGAGCTTATTCCTCTCTAACTGTAACTTAGCACGCACTGAGGAGCACTTCCCTCCTCCCACAGCCCCAGACTCTGGTAAGCACTGTACTACTCCCAACTTCTATGAGATCCACTGTTTTAGACTCTACATATCAATAAGCCCATGTGTTACTCATTTTTCTGAACCTTAGTTATTTAACTTTGCTTAATGATCTCCAGTTCCAACCACACTATCACAAATGACTGAATTCCATCCTTTTGTTTGGCTAAGTAGTACTGCACTGTGATTTTCTTTTCTGTTCATCATCTGATAGACATTTAGATTATTTCTATTTTAGACTCTTATAAATACTGCTGTAATAAACATGGGAGTGCAGGTGTCTCTCCAGCATGACTTTATTTCCTATGGATGAATATCCAATAGTAAGATTGATGGAGCATGTGGTAGTTCTACTCTTAATTTTTGGGAAACTACCATAATGTTTACCATTGTGGTTGTACACATTTGCATTTCTACCAGTATATGTAAGGAACTCAAAAAACTCAGCAGCAAAAAGTCAAATTACTAAATAGGCGGTAGACATACATAAGTCTTTTCTGTACCTTCATCTTCATTCCATCATTGTAATTTATTTATTTTTAAATAGGTTAAAACCCTATGATCACTTTTATTAAGCATTATCTTTTAAAAGAGGTTTAAATAAGAAAATCTTATACAGTAGTCCATATATTTTTCATCTTCTTCACCTCTGTTATTTTCATCTTATTGAAGACTTCCTTCACTATGTTTGTCAAGTGAGTTTGCTGATAAGATTTTCCTGCAGCTTTTGAGCATCTGAAAATGTACTTGTTTCTCCTTCAGTTTTGAAAGATATTTTCACTATTTACAAAAGCTCACCTCACAATATTTATTTCATCATAACTTCCCTAAATTGCTTCAGAATAGAAACCTACTGTTTGTTGTATTTGCTTTTATATTTGCTTTTTTAAAAAACATAGTAAGGGATCCATTGTGATATTTCCATGCATGGGTACAGTGTACAGTGAGCATATCCATCCCCTGTTCATCCACCCATGAGCCCCCATACCTTTCCCACTCTGTGGAACTCATAGTCCTACTTTCAGGTTGATGTCTCCTTTTAATTTCCACATGTAAGAGATAACATGTGATAAGCATCTTTCTGTATTTATCTCATTTTACTTACTATGATGTCCTCCACTTTCACCCATTTTGTTGTAATTGACAGGACTTCATTTTTCTTTATGGCTGAATATTATCCTTTGTTTTCGTTCTATGCCTAGTATATTTTTTCCTTTAACTGCTTTTAGAATTTTCTATTGTTCGTGTGCTTTGAGCAAACTGAATGCTGTTGCAAAAAAATATAACTCCCCCCTTACAAAGTCTGAGCATGTAAGTGAAAGATGGAAAATTATTATTCTACAAACGCTGAAACCAGAGACGGTAGAGAACAGTTTTGCCACTTTAGGAGCCGCAGAGTGAAAAATGAGAACCTGGGAGTAGATAATTCTATTCCGGCTGCTCAGTTACAGAAATGTAAGGAAAAAAATAAATAAAACTATATACATATATAAGGTATTCAAAATATTCATATATATGTGAATATTTTGAACTGACAGATAGTGAAGCTGATGTAATTAAAGGCTATGAAAGGGCAAATTATAATCAGACATCCTTTTCTGAAAATGACTTAAAAGTAAGATTGAGTTCTGTGGACTATGAATCATCTGTGTACTTACGTATTCTGTTATATCAGCTTGGTGAGCTAGCGCCACTGCTGCTCCAGCATGTAATTTATTAATAGTAATATTAGGCAATATTCCCTTGATTTCCATAGCTGTAGCCTCTCGAGACAGGGTGAGACACCACAAAGAAGCTAGGGTAATGATTGTTGTCATTTGTATTCATCACTTTCGAAGCCACTCCCAAAATAGCCCTGCTGGTAGCAGTTACCATGTGTGATTTCGTGTGTAAGAAAAGGTTGTGATTTTACGAAACTTGCCCCATTGTAAACCACAGTCTGTTGGTCTCCTAACATCAGCACTGATGTTTACTTCCACCAGGTTTTTGCGGGCCTCTTCCCAAAGGCTTGAAAGTACCCAAAGGCATACTTAATAATCTCCCTGGAGTGAACTGCCCTGCAAGGCACATGCTCCCTCTCAGCCCTTCAGGCTGTTGGTGTACTTTATGCACAAGAACTCCTCGTACCAGAGTTTCTTCCCCTCAAGGATGTTTTTCAGTTTTTGCTTTAAGCACATCATACTGTTACTTCTCGTGTAAAGGCTTTGGCCTCCCACCATGGGGTAATAGTGTGTCACTGAGTATAGAAGTGACATTCCAAGAACGGCTCTTGACTGAGGAAGACCTGCGGGACTACTGCATGAAGGGTAGTTTACAAATGTCAAAGATGATTATTCCCCAGGACATACAGTAAAGGTAAATAGGGAGCATAAATCTTTCCTTTCTACACTGAAGGTTTTATTGTGTTTTCCCCTAGTTATTGCAAATCCAATTTCACTGGAATCCTATTGGGACTGTGGCTCACACTAATTTCTGAGCTTGCGAATTATCAGGGAATAAAATCATTGTATTGCTTTTGGACTCAAATGCAAATCAGTATGAATATGGAACAGGCAATTCTGTACATCGAGAAAGTATGTTTCTGTTCAACAGAAAAATAAAAATCCACAGAAGGCATATTTCTTCCCAAACATTAAAAAACAACTGAGCTAAGTTGCAAAATACCTTCTTTTCCTAGGTTGCCAGAACAAGAAAAATTGTATAGCTTTCAGGCCCTGAGCCAACCTTATTCAGGACTCAGGGGGGAAAAATACAAACTGCAGCCTGGGTAAATTTTCAGTGTAAACTGTGATGGGAAGATGTTACCACGAAAGCATAAAGACAAGATGTGTCTGCCCCTCCGTCATCGCTTCTGTGATTCCATCCTCAGCAAAATTCACACCAGGCTTAAAAGGCCACCTCCAGCCCTCCCTCCACTCGGCTACTTTTTTCAGCTGTGAAGACGGAGTGCACTTTCTGCATACACACATCTCTTTATAATTGACAAAGCAACTTATTGGTTTTATCAATTAAAAGAAAATAATGAAATCTGACAATAAATCCACAGAATGATTGAATTGACAAGGTCCGAATCAATAGATGCATCTATAGTAGTAATGGTTTTCTCTCTGTGTTTTGTCCCAAATATATTTCTTTAGGTGAATTAATCCTAAGAGCCAATGTATTAAAATTAATAAGCCAAAGAGCTCAGGCTAAAAGGTTCCTCGGGATCCCTGAGTCAGTCCGGCCTTGTAGTAGATTGATAACTGGTGGTCAACTTATAACCCCCAGCTGAACTGAGTAACTGTGGTGCTGGATGTGGGAGGCCCACCTGAGGACTGTTGCCAGGAGCATAAGAGGCAGACCTGGAGAAGAAGAAGCAGTATGTTGGGAGCTGAGAGAGGCTGTGGGGAGCTGGCTTTCCTGATGAACTTGGCTGTTTTCATCCTCCAAGGAGCTCGGGACCTCGCTGGCACTGAGAATGACTTCAGTTCATTTTGGAGAGCTCTGGTCCTCACTTTGAGCATCACTTCCTGGTTCTGGAGGGGAAGATGGTGCACTGCCGCCCTCCAGGAAAAGCCTGCTGCATTGACTTCCCTGATGGGAACTCAGCCATCATGATCATCGGAGGAGCTCAGGAACTCACTGTTGCCGAGGATGGCTGTGGTACCTTTTGGGGGAGCTTTGGTTCTTCTGAGCATTACTTCCTGGCTGCAGTGCAGATCCCTCAGCCTGCTAGCACAGGTCCTTCTTCCTGCTGGCACAGACTTTGTAGATTCCACTACTGACCTTTGGGCCTTCCCAGCAGATCCATGAAACAGGCCCTCATGAGACGTTGTCATGGGCTGTGGGCCTCCAGTTGGATTCATGGGAGGCATTGTTGTGAGCTCTGGGTATTCAGCTCAACTTATGTAGGACATTGTTGTGGGATCCAGGCCCTCAGCCGGATTCCTTGGCCTTAGTGTGTGGACAGATTTCCTGCACTCTTTTGTATACTGTTCTTGGGTGACTATTATAAGTAATCATATGAAGTATGTGTCCTGTGTTATATTGTTCCCCTTGCAAAATAAGCCCCAAACCAACACAGGCCTCCTCTGCCACCTTACAGCTCACCTGATCAACTCCTGAGCCTTTTCAGCTCTTCTACGGCCTCAGCCATTTCCATATGCAAACTTCTAGACAAGGTCCCTGAATTTAGGCACAGACAGCTTCTGCCCAGAGACATACTCATAAGGGAGAAAAACTATCTCTTAAAATGGGGAAAGATAAGGGCAAGGATATTGGACTTTGAGAATAAGTGTTAAATAGTATTTAAAGACCTAAAGGAAACCAACTTTGATCTTTTCAGTGTTTTTTTTTTCCCTAATAGCAACCAAGTAAAATAGTAAACTCTGCTTGTATTTATGATGGTCTGATTTTCCATCACTTCTCAAGCCTACCTGTTCACAGCTCTCCTTCTGAACTTACACACAGAAAACTGCACACATTTACAATGCCAGGATCACTGATTCCAAAGACCACTACTTCTCAGAACTCCTTGGCTGCCCTGTGTGTGAGCTTCAGATGTTGTCCTCAGGCCCTCCTGTCTTCTGTCATCACTTCCTCTCACTCTTCTGTCCCAGCTGTGTGTGAGACTCACAGGAGCCACAGCCAAATTGAAGATCTTCAATTGGCCCAGGTCATACACATTTTCTGTTGTGTTCATCAAGATTAGTTAAGCTCTGATTACGTTAGCTAGAACACCTCTATCCATGTCCTCCAGCTACTCATAATGACTGATAACCCCCTCTGAATCATCAAGTTTCCTCACAGCAGAATACTTTGTCCCGTCTTCTGCTTTTCACCACTCCAGAAGCCAAGCCCTTAGATGAGTGACCAGTCCTTTCCTAAAGTCAAATTCAGAATGGTCCCGGGCACAGCAGGTATCAGATTCACACTTAACGTTGGTAGCTACGTATCACTTCATATCAGTGATTTCCAAAATAAACCATGAAACTTATACAATAGAATTTGCCAGGGATGGGGAAAAAGTATTTTCCCAATGGTATACATAACTTGCTATAAAAAGAATTAGCTTCGGTTTTCAAAGATGAAAAAGAAATGACCATATTTTGTCAGCATGGAAAGTTTAGTCATTCATTCAAAAATCAAACAGAAATAGGTACAGCTTACAGATTCTCAGAAGCTATTATGTGACTATTGTAAATTTAATGGTGCTTTACACAATGGCTGTATTCTGATAATGGATGGCTTTCTACCCACATGTTTTACCTTTCCCTTCTCTAAACTCTCCTCTTGTTTTCTATTTCTACACCTCATTTAGAATGCCTGCCCTCTTCTTCATGCACACTTCAAATAACTCAAATTGTGTCTCTTCCAGAGAACTTGATCCAGCTACAATTACCTGCCCAGATTAGTTTTGCCTTCTTTGCTCTGCAAAAACATTCACTGATGACTCCATGTAACAAATTGCTGTCTAGATAATGAAGGAAGAAGAGCTATAACTTCTTTGACTTCCTTTGGCATGCATGTAAGTACTGAGAAATATATTTAGCATGTGCATATTTGCTAACGGCTCCGTGTGTCTTAGTATTTTAGGCTCTTTTACAATGTCTTGTATAGGAATGGACACCAAATTAATTTCCAGTACTTCCTGATACTTACTAGTATATTTCCTCAGAATACATATACACTCCTTCTCTCTAAGAAGCAGAGCAGTCTCATGTTAATAGTCCATATAAAACCTAGTGGGTTAACTTATGTGATAGATTCAACCCTGAGGGCCCATTTTCTACAGCTGATTTACCACACCTGTAGGCATCAGAGCTCCAAGACTACTAGAAAAATTTAGAAAGTACACTGTGAGTAACTGAGAGCAGGATATATATGTTCACATGCTTTGATCGAAGTTTGAACTACAGGGAAAGACTCTCAGACTAATGTCTATTGTGATAGCCATTTCCACCATTCTTGCCTGGTACCAACTACACTCAGTTAAAGATGGATAGGCCTTCTTCCCTATTGAAAAGGCAGGGACCACCCTGAACCAAGTCCACTAATGAGGAAAAGAATCAAACCATAAACTTCCAAAGGTTGACTCACATTAGTCCACTCACACATTTCCCAGAGAAACCTTAATATTTTAATAGTGCGTGTGGTATTGGTACAGCACTAGAAGTCAGAACATTTGGGTTGACATCATGTGTCTGCCACATGGAAGCCATATGGATTTAGTGTATTCTCTTCTCCAGTCTTAGAATTTATTTTCTCTTAAAAATAGGTTCATAAGCCTTTCTCTCACCTTTTGTAGAGTCATACAGAAGTAGAAGGGGTGATGGTTACAGTTGCTTTATACCAGGGAAGTGCTATGTTATACACACAACAGAGTTTGGGTTCACACACTGCCTATAAAGAAGAGCTCTACAGGCATAGAATTAATGGGCTTAGAACACTGAAGATTTTTCAAATTTCTTTTTATTTCACTAGGATACAATCTTATATTTCTGTCTGAAGAGTTTCACAGGAAATTTTCCATATTTCTGAAATGGCTAGAGACATAGATCATGACAGGAAGCACACAGAGCTCCTGGAAATTGGAGGTACTGGTGCAACTTTGCAGTAATCTGCACAGACTTATGGCCCTGTGTATAGATATAATGGGTATGTCCTAGTCACATTGATTAAATGCATGAAAGTGTGGGGAGTGTTAAACACAATGTTGGCAAAAGTTTATGGGTCATAATACGTGTCAAATACTGTTCTAATCACTTTGTATAAATTACCTCTACTAAATATTACAGCAATAGTAACAGTAAAAGTTATAATTACATTTAATATACAATAAAATTGTATATATACAATTTTCTGGAAATTCCAGAAAATTGTCTTCTATCCTTCAGTCAGTACCAGTCAGGGACACCAAATCATTCACCTGAATATAAGAAAGTATTCAAAGTAGATTTTTACTCACATAGAAAACAAGGCCAAGTAGAAGCTTGGCTGAGTGAGGGTGGATGAAGGGTCCTTGAATAGAAGCTGCTAAATATCTTTTCTCTTTTGAACGCTAAGTATAGTCTGGCACAAGAGGAGAAAGGAATTCTTAGGAAACTCCATGGTTCTCCTAATAGAAAGCGAAAGTTGAGGTGACACAGCACATGGGTATGTCAGTGCCATCTGCAAAGTTTCTTTCAGTAGAGATGAGCAGAAGCCCTTGTCTTCTGGCAAACATAACTGGCAAAAAAAAAAAAAAAAGGCATTTAAAGGAAACATAAAAAGAATCTCATTACACTTGTTATAATAATATGGCAAGATACCAAACAATGCATACCCCTTGATTCTGACTCTATAAAGGAGAAAAATCAACATTTTAAAAATAAAAATATCAAATATCTTAAAGACATACGGCAGGATATACTGATGACACAGATATGAAAAAACAGTTATCACTAAGAAGCAGATTAATTTGTTAGGTGTAAAATATAAAATTTTATGTGTTATATTAAAAATCACAGGATGTAGAGTTAACGGAAATGATAAAGTCATAACTAAACTAGTGACAGGAAGATCAGGTTCCAGGAAATTATTTAGAAGTCATCATAAAGATATGACACAGTGGAAATACAAAGAATAAGTTAATAAATATAAGTTTATGGATAGAAACAAGACTGCCACCACTTACAGCAGTACCGGAAATTAATAAATAAAACAAATTAAGAAATAGATAAATATATGTATTAATAGATAAATATATAGCAATTCTAAAGATCTAAAACTATGAACACAAAATTAAAAGAGCTTACAAATAAAAAATATATAAAGAAAACCAAGTTATGTGACCTGTAGGGAAATTTAAATGCTTCTAGAATGTAATCTTATTTTAAGGGAAAAAAAATTCAAGTTGATTAAAAACTTTTTCAATATTAAGCCTGGAAACAAAAGGACAGAAGTTTGGTATTTTCAAAGTGCTGAAGGGAAAGAATGTCAATATTATATCAATGGTATCTGTTTTGCTTCACTTTTAGGCTGCAGATGAAAGAAAGCCTTTCTTTTGAAGCACAAAGAAAAGTGAATCCTAGTGGTCATTCTGAAATTTAGGAAATTAGGTGACTCAAATGCCTTAGCAAAATTCATTTTTTTCCAAAAATGATAAAATCTTAGACAATTAGTACCTGAGTAGAGGTGATGATGAGAAAAGCTGGGGTTCTCTGCTCCATCTCTCTGTCTCCTCAAACATTCAGGGAGCATGGATACCATCTAAAACAACAGTCTTCTCCCAAGAGTGTGCTCCTCTGATCCTTCAAGGGCAAAGCTTATCCAGAAGCGTTGCCTGGTAGTGTGGAAACCAAGAGGAGATGGATGCAGCCTGGATTTTACTGCTACATAGCCAACCATCACAAACTTACAGACTTGAATTTTCGTTTTTTTTTCGTTTTTTTTCTCTGGTACCAGGAATCGAACTCACTGAGGCTGCACTTGCCAGGCAAGCGCTGTGCCGCTGAGCTAAATCCCCAGCCCCAAACTTACAGACTTGAAACAGCACATATTCATCATCTCCATTTTGGTATGTTATGAAGTACAGGTGGAATTTAAATGCCCTCTGTTTTGAATTGCATCAGATGGCAGTCCAGGCTTGGCTGGAAGAGCAGGCTGATCAGAAGCGTGACTGGGGAAAGGAAGTCCGCCAGGGTGAAGAATCTATTTCCTTGAAACTGTAATCCTGAAGTCCCTATTTCCTTGCTGGCTGTCATCCACAGCTGATCTCTATTTCTAAAGGCCACTCACAGCCCACTGTTACGTGACCTTGTCCATGGGCAATTAACAGTATGTCTGCTTGCTTCTCAAGAGGAGCAGGAGAAACTCTCTTTGCAGCCTGAGAAGGAGGGATCACATATAACAAAATGTAATTATAGAGTTTGGGAGATAATTCAGTGCTTTTTGCATGGTCTATTAGTAAGCGGTATGGCATAGGGTCTGCCTGAAAGAGTGGCGATTACACAGGACAAGACTTACTGTAGGTTACCCTAGGTGTGGCTCCCTCAGCAGCCTAGGGTTGCCATCTTGGGCCTTACTGCATTCCCCTTTAAACTTCCAAGATAAATACAAATTTGGTCGTGGACACTACCATGAAAGGTAGCTATCATCCAAGAAAATATGAGTTGTCATGCCAAATTTTTACACACCTGCACAGCACTATAACTATCCAGGGAAGACTATAAACCAAAGAGTCTATACTATATGAAGCAGAATTTTTGGAACAGATGGTCTAAGGATATAAAATAAGCATAATAAATATTCTCAAATGTAAGAGGGAAGGTATTAATAATATAAGGAATGTAATGCAAACATGTACTGTTAAAAAACTGAAATAAGTAGCAAAAAGCTGGATATATTAAAATGAGGAATACAATAGCTAAAACCATTTCAATAGTCTAAACAGGATGAGTAAAATTGGAGAGCAAATGAGAAAGACAAGAGATCACAATGAGGAATGCTCTCAGAGCATACCAGACAGGGATAAAGACAAAGAATGTGTCAGAAAATCTGGGTAATACAGACAATAACAGTGTCAACTTCTGTAATAATTCTAGAAGAAGAACAACAACAACAACCAAAACAAAGAACCACAAAAAATATTTGCAGAAGAATAGTGGAGAGAAGAATTCCCCCACATTAAAAATCAAGAAGTGAAGCCTCAAACTAAAAGGACCCAGAAGGGATCAATAAGATAGATAAAGAGACACTGCCACCTAAATCTGTTAGAAACACAGATACTACACACAAGAAAGTACAAAGAAATATGTAGGCATATATTGGCCTTGGCAGATGAGTCACATGAAGACCCCACAGAAAGGGTTTCAAACTAAAAATTTATATTCCTGTGGATGTTACAATGATATGAGATGTAAGAAGGGTTAGCTATTCTAGCAAAAAATATAGTTGCCTTCTAAAACTAGGGTAAAAGAGAGAGAAGAACAAATAGCACTCTACACACTGCAAGAAATCCAGACATTAAATTCAGTAGAGCTGGTGAGTGACTGAAGGTAGAAAGAACCTGAGAGAGCAGTGGTTTTCTAACTTTATTAGTGGAAAGATATACATCAAAATATATTTAAGAAATCAGCATGAAAACATATATATGACATTTTACCATATAAGGATAACCAATATAGAAGCAAAAATGGAAACCAATAGAATAAATGCACCATTACTAATAAAACTAAAAATAAACAAAAGACATTAAAGAGAAAATATTAAATAAGGAAATAAATACATTCTAATATAATTATGATCATATAATTGGATTAAAATCACAGATGAAAAGACAACAAAGCAGACTAACAATTTTAAAATCCAAAATATTTCACCTGAAATATTCAAAATATAGTAAGAACTAAAAGCAAAATATGGACTAAAAGAAATGTCATACTAATATTATTAACCAAAGACAGTTACAGAAATAATGTTTGCATCTGGAAAATATAATTTTAGAAAAAATTCACAAGCTACAAAAAGGATCATTAAACTGGAAAAATGGAGTGAATAAAAAATCATAAATATTTATGACTATAATAATATGGTCTCAAAATAAAGCCAAACTATGGAGACAACTTTATCAATTTTTTCTGGACATTTGTCATGCTCCTCTCAGGAATAAATAGATCCAGAAGGCAAAATAAATAGAAATATGGAAACTATAGTTAGCAAAATATATAAATATAGTCCACGTGACAAGAATTCTACATTCAAGAAAAATGGAACACATATTCTTATTGACTACTTGCACAGCATTTAGAAAATGAATTACTCAATAAAAAGGAAAATCTGAGCAACTTCATTGAAGATAACAATATGTAATATAACAACCACTATTAATTCCATCCTCCTGTTTTGAAACCCTGTATCATTTTTATTGTTTTTGATTTGCTTTGCTTTTGTCTGTGTTGTTGTTATTTTGTTATTGTTTTATATTCCCTTTAAAATAAAAAAGGAAAATCACATTAAATTATTCAAAGAAATAAAGTAAGTAGTGGAAGTGAGAAAAGAGGCATGCATGAGAGAAAGAGAGAGGATAAAATAAAATAGAAAAGAAAAGAAAGCAAAATCATACAAACTACAACCAAAATACAAAAGTAGAAATAATAAAGATATCTTTATAAATTACAAGTAAAAGAATTTTTTAAAAACTAAAAATTGCATATATTTGACAATAAAATTTCATGCAAGTGAATAATCTTACATTTATAAAGAACATTATGAAAAATGAAAACTGATCAATGAAAAGTAAATGTGAAAACTCGTGGGATCCTATTTAATTACTAAATTTAACTGCAGTTCTCAGGAAGATGAACTTGAAAATAAGCTATGAGTAAAACTCAAAAAATTAGGGGAAATGCAGCAGAAAAACATCAAGAAAAAAAGACAAATTTCAACAAAATAGTGAACTCATGTGAAGAGAACATTTGATTTACACCCTAAACTGATATTTGGAAGGTAGTATTAACAAAGACTTCTATTGTGGTAATTCAAGAAAAAATAGTAAATGTAAATTTTTAAAATGTATTGAAATGAAAAAGGCACTAAAAGCAAAAATAGATTAAAATGGCTGTAATAAATTCATAAGGCAGCTAAAAATGAAAATCAGATATAATAAATAGCTACTTAACTATTAAAATTAGAGGAAAATAAAAACCAGTAGATAAAAAGACATTTAAAAAAAGTAACAAGTATTTCTTCATCTGATAAGTACATATTTATTCAGATGCCCATTTTTGGATTGGTTCTTTGAATTTGGGATGTCTGTTTTTTTATACATTCTAGATAGAAGTACTTTGTCTAAGGGACAACTGGCTATAATTTTTTCCCACTCTGTGGGTTGTCTTTTCACTCTGTTGGTGATTTCTTTTGTTGTGCAAAATCTTTTTAATGAGGTGAGATCCTATTTGTTGATTATATGAAAACATGTTC
This sequence comes from Chinchilla lanigera, assembly GCF_000276665.1. Classification (NCBI taxonomy): domain Eukaryota; kingdom Metazoa; phylum Chordata; class Mammalia; order Rodentia; family Chinchillidae; genus Chinchilla; species Chinchilla lanigera. Next base: position 4,234,941 of record NW_004955469.1, on the reverse strand, counting down.
AACATCACATTCATTTGAGAAATACAAATTAAAACAAAACTGAGGTTCCACCTTATCTTGGAAAGAATGGCTATTATCCAGAAATCAACCAATAACAAATGCTGGTGGGACTGTGGGGAGAAAGGAACCTTCTCCACTGCTGGTGTGAGTGCACACTGGTGTAACCACTGTGGAAATCAGTGTGGAGATTCCCTTCAAAACTAGGATTAGAGGTCCCATTCAACCCAGCAATTTCCCTTGTAGGTATCTTCACAGAAAAATTTAAAACATTGTATCACAGTGATATATATGTGCACATGTTTATAGCAGCACAATTTCTAATAGCTATATCTTGGAAACAACCCAAATGCCCATCAACTGAGGAATGGATAAAAAGCATTTTTTTTAATATAATGGAGTATTATTCAGCAACAAAGAGGGTAAACGTGAGACTTTTATAGGTAAATGGATGCAACTTGAGATCATGCTCATAAGTGAAATAGATCAGACCCACATGTATAAACATCATATTGTCTCCCTAGTGTGAGAAACTGAAAGAGCAAATTATATAAAAAATGTTCATTAGATATTAGGAATTGAGAGGAAATGGTTTAAAAGAAAAGAGAAAGTGATGGGATAAAGAGGAAATGAAGAAAGATAAAAGAAATATATATATATATGTGTATATATATATACACAAAATAGTTAAGGTAGTTGTATATCTAGTTTATCTTAGTTTGCTGAAAAGAATTGTTTGTGCTATTAATGTTTGGACTATATCTCATACCTATATCTTATACTCTTAGTAACCACTATGAAGATAACAATAAGCAATGTATTAATTATTGTTACTCTCCTATTAGCCTAATTTGAATCTCTGTTTTATTTTTATTTATATTTTCTTCTTCTCTTTAAAATAAAAAAAGATTTATTTTAAAAAAGAAAAAAATGAGTAAAGCCCACCTTCATTAAAGCTTGAGATTCAACTAACTTTATGGGTGAATTCTATCAAACTTCTATGAAATAATTAATTCTTATTTTACACAAATTGTCCCAAAGTAATAGAAAAGAGTCTTAAAACTAAGCTACAAACATAATGAAATTATATTAAAATTGGGAGTTTGATTTTGGACAGAGTTTTCAAACTATATATAAAACAATGCTTATATAGTAATAAAGACTAATGAACAGTTATAACTATTTTATCAAATATAAAGAAAAGAGAAACAGCATATTAGTCACTGAGACTATAAGGGTGTAATAATAAAAAATATTCTGGTATTGGCATAGGAACAAAGGAATAAAACTAGAGTAAAATTAAAAGTTTGGAAATAACACACTTAACTGATAAATAGTAAAACTGAGAGATCATATTGTTTAGGAGAATAAGATAGGGGAAACTCACAGTGAATAAAATCACATGTTCTTACCTACATTAAATATAAAAGTATAACCCATATGAATAAAGTAGAGATGGGAGAAGAAAACTAATGAGGTAATAGAAAAACAGTGAAAACATAATTGTGACACACTTGTAACTATGTTAAAATCATACATAATACAGAGATATGAATGCCTATGATTTCACAGAAATTAATTTTTTTCATTGCAGTGTACCAGTAGAAGGCAGATAGAAGGTAGATATCATTTTAAAACTCTTAAGAGAAAGTCTAGGATGTAAATTCTGGGACCCAAACATAACTGAGAACAAAGACATCATAAAAGGAATGGGAAGAAGTGGACACATGACTAATAAGTGCAAGAAGAAACTGTTAAACTCACTGGTAGGTAAAGAAGTGCTAATGAAAATAATGAAATACTATTTTATGTCAGTATAAAAGGCAATAACTAATGACTTCCCCATAGTCAGAAAAATGCACAAGCTTAGGACTGTGGGTAGGAATATATGTCTTAGAGATGCTCAGGATCTTCCCATGTCTAGTGGAGGCACATTCCTGCAGGAAATGCATTAGCAGGAACATAGCCAGCACATGGTGCTAAAATTCAGGGCATCCTATGTAATCTGGCTGGGGCTCAAAACTGCTTAATTTAAATCTAAAAGAGAAAGAGAGAAGGAAATGGAGAGGAGGTGGAAGGAGAAAAACAAAGAGGGAAAAAGAACTAAGTCCCACTGTTTACAGAAGAGGAGGTAGGTCTCCCGTGACTAACCTAGAAGCCCAGATGCGGCCAGCTAACGGGGACCCCAGATGTCTTAAAGACTTCAAAAACTGTCCTCCTGACAGCCACCACTCCAACGCTATCCAGTGTTGTCTTGGGATTGATTTATTTCTGTCTGCTTTATTTCCTAAGAGTAAAGCAAACACTAGACGTAGAGGTTCTCCCTTCCTAAATCTCATGAAGTTCTCTCAAGATAGTCCCCACACATTGTGCAACCGAATGTAACAAATTAACATTGCTAATCTTTTACTATAAATGAACTTCTGATCAAGCACAATGATAATTTTTTTCTATGAATGATCAGTGATGTATGTAGCTTAATGCTAACTTATCTTAGGGATTCATCATTCTTTCAAGAACCTCAGTACTAAGTAAGTATTTTTACAACCCAGGAAGATCAGGCAGCAATTTCTCCAAGTTTATTGGCATTACCACACCTCCCAGAGATAGTTATCTGTTTGCTGCATATTCCTTCACTTATTTAGTAATTGATAATGCCAGAGGAAATACAGGGTATCCAGGTTAATTTGATTTTCAGATCAAGAACAATTACACAAATATATTTCAAATATATTGGATGGGATACAATTATACAAAATATAGCAAGCCTGCTTACCAATCATGGATGTTGATATTTAGGACTCTACTTTCTACATACTTTAGTAGAACTTAGTCTTTTCCTTCCAGTAAGTTTTAATTTCCCACTAAAATTGTTGCCAAGGCAAACAAAATGAAACAAACAAAAACAAACAAAAAAGAAGCATGCATTTATTCATAAACCTAATAAAATTATGAAACAGGTGCTACCTTCAGTTTGTCAAGGAGAAAACAGGATAATGCAAGTTCAAAACCATACCTGACACCTCATAGTTTAGCAAGTCAGTCAACCTTAGGATTCAAGTAGCTTGGTTCCAAAGTAATCTCCTTTTGGACCAAATGTTTTGCCTTGGCCAAGCAACTCTTGACTGAGTAAGAAGTACTCCTCAAACACTTCAGATAAGGATCTTGGAATTCCTGAGCTGCTCCACATTTCTGGACTATCATAAGGTGAATAGCTGGGCTCACTGCACCACTTTGATTAGATCTTCTCTAGGGAATTTAGCACAAAAAGCCACTAGACGGATACGTGCAAGGACAGTACCCCAAAAGAACACTTGAAACCTATAAAATTTTTCACGCACATGAAGACCCAGAATATGTCATCTGAAGTCATCTTGATTTACTCATAATACAGAAAACAAAGCAAGCCCAAATTCTACATCAGAAGATCTGTTAACAAAATCCAGTGCCCTTTCCCCAGCACCCATCATTGAGAAGACACATCGCTCCTACTCTTCGGAAAATCATTCTAATTATATGAGCTAATCATTCATGTTGTTTCTCCTTTATTTTCCCCCTCAATTATGACCATCTTCAAAAGAATCCAACTGCCTTTTTTTAAACAGAAGATTGAACCACTTATTAGAATGTAAAAGTGTATGCTAGTTGGAGTTCAAGTGAAACAATAGGACACAGTTTAAATTTATATGTACCTAAAACGAATTATTCTCACCCTACTTCTCCAACTCAATGGGCTAAAAACAGCAGAATAACCCAAAGTCACCTTGAATCCATCTACTCTCACCATCTGACAATGATTGCTTTTTGTGTTTTGTTTTTCCTTTCTTTCAGCCAGAAGTAACTGCTCTTAACTGTGAGATTATGCAGCTCTGTTTGGAAAGCTTTTGTGAGTCCCTATAGTATAATGATTTTCCTCTAGAGAGCATGTAATTTTTAGGTTCTTGCATAACAGCACAGATTTTTATGGTATTACTAAAGTTTGTAATTTTATTTCCCTCTGACAATTAAGTGCACATTGATGTTGTGGAATTTTTCATTCTTCCATCACAGTTGGATGAAATCAGAAAGGCAGAGTATGCTGTGTTGGGAGGGCTCACATCTAGAAGTACAAACATTTTGTGATTCCCTTGCTGAAGATCCATTTCACACACAGGCAAGTCTGACACAATGTTACTATTTGCTTTCAGTTACAAACAAGTTATAACCCAAAATATACAATGCACCAACCAAACACAATCAATGTGTCATTTATGCACTCCCTTTGTTTAGGAAATATCAGGAAATAGTTTAACAGTTTACACTACATTAACTCATGTTTAAACTAACCTTTTTGCAAAAAGTGACCATCTTGCAAATAAATGCATTCCCCCCCTCCAGCATTTGTCATTTGTCATCACTAGCCACATCTCTTTCTTCCCTATTGTACTCAGGCCTAAGCAATTACATCAGTCTTTTACAGAGACCATTACTGCTTCCCTTTGCTGAGTAACTGAGACACATCATTTTTCTACTTCAGGCAGCTGAGTGCAGAGGGATGCTTTGGCCTATGAACTAGGCAGCCCTATTTTGACATGCACGATTCACCCTGTCCCTTGGAGAGAAAGTGAAACTTCTCTACCACAAAGATGAGTGTTCAGGAACCATTAAGTATATGACAATCAGCCTCTGACTCCCACTAAATTGAATTTTGTAATTTATCCAAGAATCTCTAAGAGTGATAATGCTCTCTTTTAATCTTCATGTGTTGGCTTTAATCCATTCCCTGATGATTAGTTTTGCAGACTTGCTAAGGCTTAATGTTGCTTCTCCTAGCAAGGCTTATTTGATCAATAATACAATCCCAAGACAGGGGATAGAAATTTGAAATCCAGCCTGTCTCGTCCTCCACCCTGTGGTTTAATACAGCCTTTTCCCATTGGTAATCACTTCTGATAAAAGGCAGATTTCATGTTCTTATCCCCCAACACATAGATTTGTGAAACTGAGGCACAAGATGAATGTTTATGATCTTCACTCTGTGGAACCAACATACTACAAACTTGCCATGTAGGTGCAGTTAGAACAAGCTTTTGCTTGGTCCCCAAAATGTGGTTATATGTTCTTAAAAACTGAAATTGTGTCCCCTATCCAAACCTCTGCATTAAAGCATTAACCTGCAATGTGTCTGTATCCAGAGAGAAGAGGTAATCAAGATTACATCAGATCATAAATTTGGGATTCTCATCCATAAGGATTGTTTTCCTTATAGGAATATGTGCCAGAGAATTCCTGATTTTTCTCTCCAAACGCAGGCACCAAAAAATAAAGAGTCCATCTGAGGATACAGCTATAAGGCAACAACCTGCAAGTCAGAAAATGATTCCTCACCAGACAATAACCATGCTGATACCTTGATCTCAGACTTGGAGATTTTAGAGCCATGGGAAAATAATTTGTTATTAGTGCATCCTGTGAAGAGTTATGGTAACTTAAAGAGATTAGTAAAAATGCCTATTGATAAGTTATCCTAGTAATCATCATGATCTTTTGGAGTTTTTGCCAAGAAATTCAGATAAATTCAGACTCATCATCTTCCACATGCACACAAGACCACCTAAACATCATATAATTGAGAAGCTATGCATCTGGATGTGTGGTTTTGGATTTAGCAGCTTTGGGTAAATACTCATGATTATACTTCCTTTGATCTTTGAAGACTGCTTCTATGAACTTTTCCAAATAAACACAAAGTAGATAAAAGAGTGGTAAGCAGCAGAGAAAGAGCCTCTGTGAGTGTTGCTGGACAGACACAGCAATGGAGGGGAGCAGCGGACCTGAAGGATTACACTAGCTGGTGATGAGTGCTGGGTTCTCAGGAGTCCCGAGCAAGACAGCAATTGCCTGGGAGCCATGTTAGACAGGGGCCAGCTGAGCTCAGAACTCAGAGCAGTTACTGGCTCCATCTGGTGGCTCCCACATGGGCACAGGCCCTGTAAAGATGTGCTGACAGTTGTGGAGGAGTGAGTCTGGTTTCTGCCAGAAGGTACAGCATGCTGAGATTATCCACTACCCCTCCAAAAAGCTACTGTTGGCTTGCTGGAATAAATCAGTATGGATTGGGAAACTATCTCCACATGTTGTCTACCAGTGACAGTAGAGACATACTTGGAAGTAGACCATTTTTTCCCCTCTCTCTCTGGTTTGATTTTATTATTGTGCTTTTGTTTTTATTTTTTATTTTTGTTTTTTCTCCTTTATTGTTTGATCTTATTTTTATGTGGGTGTGAACATGGTTTCTAGCCTCTTTGAGATTGCTGTTCTCTTCTGTTCTGTTCTTCTTTTGTCTCTTCTTTCCCTCTTTCCCTCAAGTCTTCTGCACTAGTTTCCCAAAGTTAGCGTGATCCCCCTTTGTCTGCCAGCCTTATTTCCAATCTCATCCTCTTCTTCTACCTGTCTACTTTTTCCCTAACCTTTTTAAAATTTTAACTCCTGAGGGTAAAATTGATCTATTAAGGATTATATACTGCCTATAATTTTCTGGTCTGTTTTAGATTTTATTTTATAACCACAAATCCAGTTCATACAGTTAAAGGTGGCAAATTAATGGTTACCTCAGTTTGTCATTTTCTAAGCTGTTTGATGCTCTTGTTATTGTTGATGGTACCTCCTTAGCCAAAATTGACATAACTGATCTAAACAGCTATTCTTCCTGGTATTCCAAAACTGTGATTGACTGAGGTCACAGAAAATACTATGGCACAGAAACAAAGAACCAGGGCTTGGTCCAAACAGGCAGCAAGTTTTCATCCCCAAAAACTGAAGACATTGGATCTTGCAACAGACTCAAAGTCCAAGAACCAGTTACACCTGGAAGATACCTTGAAAAGTAGCAACTTCCTAAGAGTTCTAAACACTAGCAATAAAGCAATGCACCATAGGCTACTTACAAGCATCACTTCAGGAATCAAACTAAAGAAAGAAAATAAAGTGAAAAGACATTTAAACAAGAAGCAAGCGCAGACATCCAGTTTACCAAAGGAAAACCCAGGGAGCAACGAGGCGGGACAATACAAAAGACACCCACCTGGCCTCTCTGAAGTGGCAGCAACAAAGCAATTGAATGAGGCTCTAGAAAAGCTCAAATCAGATATAATTTCTCAGATAACTGTAGAGGTGGTATCCACAATGAGAACCATGCCTGGGGACACTAGAGTAGATAAAGACAAAATAATAGAGGAACTTAAGAAAATTATGGAAGCCGTGAATGCTCAACATAGGAAAGAAATGGAATCCATAAGGCAGATTCAAACAGATATCCAGGAGAATAAAAATTCCATTGAAAGTATTTGCAGCAGACTATGTGAGGATAAGATCTCAGATATAGAAGATAAGCTTCTGGTTAGTGGCCATGAAAAGAAAGAGTTCTTAAAAATAGCAAGGGACCATGAGAAATCAATCCAGCAGCTGCTAGATAACACAAAGAAGAATAACTTAAGATTGATTGGAGTCAATGAAGCCTCTAAAAGAACTCTCCATTGAAAACTACAGCACTCTGAAAAAGGAGATTGAAGAGGATATCTGAAAATGGAAAGATATCCCTTGTTCTTTTGTAGGAAAAACCAATTTAATGGAAATGGCCATACGTCCAAAATTGTTTTACAGATTTAATGCAACCCCAATCAAAATTCCAACAGAATATGTCACAGAATTAGAGAAAACAATCTTAAAATTTAATTGGAACCAGAAAAGACCTAGAATTGCAAAGGCAATTCCAGGCAACAAAAACAAGGCCAGGGGCATCACAAACCCCACTGGAAATTACACTATAAAGCTATGATGATAAAAACAGCATGGTACTGGCAAAAAAAATAGACCTGAAGATCAATGGAACAGATTAGAAGATGCAGAAAGAACTCCAAACATACTCAGCCACCTTGTATTCAACAAAAGTGCCAAAAACTTTCACTGGAAGAAAGATAGCCTCCTAACAGTGCTGTCAAAACTGGCTCTGCACATGCCAAAGATTAAAATTAGACCCATATCTTTCACCATGAACTAAACTAAATTTGAACTGGATCAAGATCTAAATATTAAATCAGAAACATTAAATCTGCTGGAAAATAGAATACATAAAACTCTTGAAGACACTGATGAAGGCAAAGACTTTATGAATAAAACCATGATTTCACAGAAACTATCAAAAAGAATCAAGAACTGCGATTTCATCTTATTAAAAGGTTTTGGCACAGCAAGAGAAACCACCCACAGAGTAAGGAGACAACTCAAATTGTGGGAATAAAGGTTTGTCAGCTGTCTCTCAGACAAAAGATTACTATAGAGAACATATGAAGAACTCAAAAAGTCAGACCTCCCAGATTTAAAGTCCAATCCATAAACAGGCATCTGAGAAGAATACACACTTCTCAGATAAAGAAATGCAAACAGTGAATAAATATCTGAGAAAATGTTCAACATCACTGTCATTTGACAGATACAAATTAAAAAAACACTGAGACCCCATCTCATAAAGCACGGCTATTATCAAGAAATCAACCAATAACAAATGCTGGTGGGGCTGTGGGGAAAAAGGAACCCTTCTCCACTGTTGGTTGGAGAGTAGACTGCTGCAACCACTGTGGAAATCAGTGTGGAGAGTCCTCAAAAATCTAGGATTGGAGGGCCCATTTGATCCAGGTATTCCCTTTCTGGGTGTCTTCCAAGAAGAATTAAAAACATCATACCACCAAAATATATGTGCACTCATGTTCATAACAACACAATTTGTGACACTTAGATCTTGGAAACAACTCAAATGCCCATAAACTGAGGAATGAATGAATAAGAGGTGGCCTTTTTATACAATGGAGTACTACTCAACCATAAAGAAGGACAAATTGGAGACTTTGATAGGTAACTGGATACAACTAGGGACCATACACATCAGTGAAATAAACCAGACACACATGCGTAAACATCATATTGTCTCCCTAGAATGAGAAGCTGAAAGAGTGAATAAGCCCCAAAATGTATAATAGATGTTGCAAAATGAGAAGAAATCATTCAAAATGAAAGAGAAACTGGGATGGGGGAAGGGAGAAAAGAAGGAAGGGAAAAGCATATATATATATATATATTAGTTAAGATATACAACTAATTTCTTAGTTCATTGAAAAGAAAGGTTTGTGGTAACATTATTTGGACAATTAAATGCCTATATCTTGTACTCTGAGTACCTAATTTAAAGATCACAGTACACAATGTAGTAAACAGTATTACCCTCCTATTATCTTGTTTTGAAATTTTGTTTTATATATTTTTCTCTTTAAAATAAATAGATAGGACAAAGAAAATTCATCCATTTGGTGCTCTGTCCACTTTAGAATATCACATAGTTTGTGAGATTGTGCCAAAGGAAGAACAGGCTTTCTGTCCCTAAGCCCCTATACACTTCTGGCTTTGGTCAAACCTTACAGTTTCTCCATTGCTTTTACTGATCAAGTTTTTCCCCACGTTTGTGTAGCTTAGTCACTGGGCTCATTGGACTGCAGAGTTTAGCAGCTGTGCTCACTCTGAAGAAGGAGTACATGGAGGCAAACAGAATCCCAATCTCTGGACAGAAGGATCCTTTTGTGGTCACTTTTTCCAGATTCTCTCAACAAATTTGAGAGTAAGTTTCATAAAATTTCTATCTTGTCTAAGGGAAAAAAAACAGAAAATTTTGTTTAGGAAACTAATACTGATTCAGAACATCATGCCATATCTTTTATGAGGGTGTGTATATACACGTGCACATGTGTTTCATTTAGATTAAAAAGTGCTCACAGAAATTATTATTCTTAATCATGCACAAAACACTGTGCACTGAAAACTGTAGGATTTACATATCCCAAATGGACTGAGTTCAGCTGCCTACACTTCGGGAGCCCAGACCACTTTTGGTGCCCTCCTCACAAAGTTCCTTATTCTATTTACCTCCTCCTAACTCTCTTTTCTTTTTCTTCCCCCAGTTTAGGGCTAGATTCTCAATCTCCGAGCTATTTCCTCAACTTTGTGTCTGTTAATAAAGAATTAAAAGGATAAATAAATTTAGAAGAGAAGAAACTTAACCTCTTCTTGGCTAGGTCCCTGCTGTGTGGGAAGTTTACCAGTAAGATCTCAGCGAACATGCCTCTCGATCATTTTGCTCATGCTATGACTTGCTTTTTCTTTCACTTAGAAATAGCAATTTTGATGAGCATGTTTCTCTCCATTTATCTGGACTAAATCATGGAAATCTCTGTATCCTTGCAGGAGACTAGCTAGCTAGTGAGATTAGGTATGCACATCTTTCCACTCCCCAAGTTCTATCTTCCATTCCTGGGGTGATTTTGCAGCTTCCTGGCCAGGGCTGAGAGGGCAGCCTGCTTATAAACTGGCCAAATTTAAAGCAGGATTTATGAAAGTTGAGCTGGATTTTCATGCTGTCTACACCACCGTGAAATTATCTGCTGATTCCACTTGGTAAACAAGGCAGTAGGTTGAAGTTGGCTGTTTCCAAGCCCAGAAGAGAGACAGTGTGGCAGCAGTAACAATGTGGTAGAATTTGGACTAACACAACTTCTGTTGTGGAGGTAGGCATGTCTACCCAGGCACTGCTCTTCTAGTGCCTATGTAGGAAGTGATTGAAGAAAGGCATGTTTGCACACTGTTTCTGCACTCATTATTTATGCACAGTATATATTATTCAAAGTAAGCAATTATCCCAAAGAAAACAAAACTATTTGCATTTCCCAGGAGAGAATTTGCCTCTCTGAGGGAGCTGGTGTCAGGCAGAGAGCAAGAAACCACTGAGAGGAGAAGAAACAATATCATATTGTCAGAAGGACAAAATCCAAAAGACAACCTGTGTTTTGTTCCTCCACATGCTGGTCTTGCACAGCCTGGTTTTATTTACTTTGTACAAATGAACAACATGTTCCTTGCACTTGAGCTAGATGTGCTTCTTGTTTAAAATCATTGTAAACATGAATGTTAAAAAGTTGTAAGTGGACAAACATTAAAAATGAAAAAGAAGCTATTATTAATTCCTTTTATCTTTATAAAAATCTTTGTTATTTGTTTTTATAAAACATCTTAGTGATGCCTTATGGTATGGAAATGACTCTTGTATGTAAAATACTTCCCCAGGTACCTATGAAGAAGTTTCCAGAATTTCCAGAACAGTGGTTTTCAAAAATTTAAAGGCAATCAAACTTTCTAGGAGGACATGTAAAAACACAGATTGCTGGGTCAATCCCGGAATCACTTATTCAGGGGGCCAGGGATGGAGACCAGTAATTTTCAGTACTAAAATCCTCTCAGATAATTCCAATGTTTCTAGTTCAAGGAGCCGCTCTGAAAAACATTGTTCTATAGTTGTGTTGTCTGATATGTTAGCACATGGCTACTAAGTACCAGAAACGTGGCTTCTCCAGATTGAGTCATGCCATCAATGTAAAAAGTGCACTGGATTTCTAAGACTTTTGGCAAAGAGAGAATGCAAAATGCCATATTGACTATTTGATATGATTACATGCTGAACTGATAATATTTTGAGTATTTTAAATTAAGCATCATACATTGTTTAAATTACCCGACCTATTTATTTTTCAACATGGTTATTGTAAAGCTTAAAATTGCACACATGGCTCACATTCATTTCTGTCAGATACGGAGGGTCGTACATGGACTGAGGATGGGATGTTGTCAATATGAAATTGATGATGATATCAATGTGAATGATGAATGATATATTTAAATCTGAAAGCAAATTTGATTATTCAAGTACTGGTTAACTATTCTAAGGTAATAGGGAAGCATATATGAAAATTATAGTGGTGGATAAGAGCTGTGAAATAACTAAGATGATCCAATTTGGGGGAAAAATGGTAGAAGAAATCCAGAAAGACAGAAATTTGATGAACTTAATACAAGCCAACTGCAGTTTGTGAAATTCATCCTTTTTAATAGAGTTCAAACATGGTCTTCTGTTTGCCAGGTATATAGGTGATATAGAGTTCTAATTATCCACAGAAATATCCTTTTATCTATATAGTTTGTTCCTTCAGGAATATCACCAGCTTTCCAAGGGCAAGAAACAAATCTGTATTTTATGTGATTCTAAGTACTTCACATTGTATCAGTCTATATTATGGAAATAAAAAAAGAATGAAAAAATGTATTTTAGATATTTTACATTAATGCAAACCAAAGACTAAACCATTGCTAGCAGTTATAGGAATGAGACTGTAATGCTATTCCATTGGGACAGTTTTGAATCTCCTGTTTAGCAGACTACAAGTTATCAGTAGGTATAGAGTTTTAGTAATTGTCTTGGATTATTGTACCAAAATTGATCCATTCATGACACTGAGCAATCCTGAAATTATGAGTAATTCAGCTTTAGCTTGCTAAGCATTTTACCAAATCATAGGATTACATTTTTTGAGTATATGTAAACTTCTCACACATTAAATTTCCATAGAATCCTCTTGTGGAAAAGGTCATTTGGTGGCCAGAGGGTCCTAGTCAATCACCACCCCTGTAGGGCAGGAGAATAGAAACAGGAAGTGATTTCCTTGATGAATCATGCAGACAAGCTCTCTGATACCCTACTTTCCTGCTTCTCTTCTAACCCCTGAAAGCAGGAAGAATCCCATTTCAGTTCTGATCCTTCCTTGAGTTACCCAAAGAAAGTACCTGAAGATAAGACTTCTGCATGATAAACACCAGGGGAGGGATTTCCATTTTCTTGTCTTTCTCTTGGAGTTTTTCACTCATTATTTTCACGGAGCAGGTGATTGCCAGTCCAAGGCAGTCTCACTCCACTGTAGCTCCTGCAAGAGGGCGCCAGTCCCATCTGAGAGGCAGGGCCCTCATGACCTAAAGAACTCCTAGAACCACTACTTCAAACTGTTCAATTGTGGATTAACTTTCAACATGAATTAGGGAAGGGGAACAAGCATCTGAACCACAGCAAGCAGTGTGTGGTGGGCCTGAGAGACAGCTTGACCAGGAAAGCAAATGGGTAGACTGAGAGAGAGGGGCAGACAGCATAACTGTGCTCAGAGGTCATGTTTCCTATAGCTATCCCAATTTCAGTACCTTTAAATGTGCTTGAAAGAGACTTTAACAGCATGTGTTATTTTTCTAAAGCCTATATAGTTACATTTGTACAGAAAGGATTTGGTTCCTTTTGTCACAGCAGAGGGTAAAGTGATTCTAAGGCAAATATTTAAAGTAAAAATGCATTGTTTGCCTTTGCCCAAAATCACAAATAATCATTCACTCTTCTAAATTGATATAGGATTCTCTATGATAGTATTTTTCTAGACTTTATTTATCCTTCAAAGTCAAGTTTTCCCTGTAGATGACGAAGTTTTATTTTTTCCCAAGCATTAGGTAGGGTTGCATTGGTTGGCTCTATTGACATAAAATACAGACATTCTCCTTGCAGAAGAGCTAGGTAAGAAAAAGGCAATGTTGACATTCTTTATTTTATTATTCTGGATTGTTATTGTCCAAGTATAGGCATAGACTTTTTTTTCTGCTGATATGGAATCAGAATGCACTCTTCTTTCAAAGTCAAGTAGCACACACATTTCACTAAAAGGCCCAGGAAATGATCCCTGATAAATTTTGTGTTGGAGAATACAGGTCAAGCTACACCACATTTTCCTAATTCCATAAGTGTTCATTTAATCAGAAAAAATCATCCAAATCAAATTATGTTACTTCTGTAAGTGACATTCAGGGCAGAGGATAAGCAGGGTTGGCTGCCTCAAATCCCAAGGCTCCTGCCCCATCATGAGATAGTGCAAATTTTATTGATGTCGTTTTTTTCTTGGATGGATGGCAAGTTGCTTCAAGGAACCAATTCACTTAACATAAAATGTTAATATTCATCAAGTTTCAGTTTTGAGGGTTCTTTTTTTTTCAGAGTGTGATTAAAGCACTATGGAAACAAATGTCATTCTTTAGATGAGGTGAGACTATGCCATCCCCCAGAAAAGCCCTCTGCATGGAAATAGAGGGAGAAAAAAAAGTCAGGTAGACAGGGAAAAGCTCTCTCATTACTTTGCTATAAGAATCTTAATTAGTCCCAATGGTTTTTCTCACTCATTTTAAAGCAAAATCAGGTAGATCAGACAATGAATTGTGTGTCAATCAATCTCTGCCAGTGGGCCAGCTGTGACCACCCTACTTATGCAACTTGACCCTCTATACTCGCAACAGTGAGTTAGCTTGGATTTCATTCCATTCAAAACTGCAGGTGTGTTAGTGGAATTGTGCCAATAAATGAGCTTTTCTAATTGAGTTCATCCTTGTAAATTAATAAAAATTCCTGCCAATCAAACATGTGCATGTTTGCAGGAATATTATCAGTAGGTAATAGAGATAATTAATACTTCATGACATCAAGGTCTGAAATTAAAATCAAATCTGAGACTTAACTGTGATTATTAAATCTGAGGAAAATTATCTTTCAGATGACAAGTGTCACAACCTCCAGCACCTGAATTAATAATGAGAAGGGAGCCTCCAAAACCAGTGTGCCCTTCTTTCCACCTACCTTGCACTAGTTACCACTTCATGGCCTCAAAGCCAAATGTCTGCCTCAAGGTAATATCGCATAACAGTACAGTATTACCATACCAGAAATACAAATTGTTGGTAATTGAGTTAGTAGCAAAATATAACTGAAAGAGTAAAGCTCTCAGAAGGGATCCAAGTTACTGTCCTGATCCTGAGGAGACCTGCACTTGAGCCCAGAATCTTGGAGGTATCTTCCCATTTTACTCTGGCCTGAGAAACCATCTTACCTAACTGGACCTTAGTTCTTTCATAATATGAAGATATTTTTTGCTCTGTTTACAAGATTCACGTAACAGTAAGGTGATTATTATATAGCTATCTGTGTTCATTTATCATCCTTCCAATATAGAGAGTGGCAGCCCTCATGAGGAGTTTCTGAAACAGAGTAGAAGAGAAAAGACATAGTCCCTGATCCTAAAGGACTTCACAATCCAGGGAGAAGATTGTGTCTATAACCTGTACCAGGACAGAGTGGAGCTCACTCAACAGCGACAGGCAGGTGAGAGCGGCATGTGTGGTAAGGATGGGTTGGGAATGAGGAGACTTCACAGAGTAAGTGATAACTGCAAGAGAATCTTGGAGGAAAACTACCTTTTGCCAATGAGATGAAGAGTTGAGGGAATCGGGTAACTGTTCTTAGAATGTGTTCTCCACTCTAACTAGATAGGAGTGATTGACTCCCAGGGAATAACTACTGATTTGGGACTATCAGAGGTACATAATAAAAATAAAGCATTATTGGCCAAACCACCACTGCATTTTAGAAGTGGAATAGAATGGTTTATAAATAAAATAAAATAAAATAAAAAGTAATTTGCCCAAGAATAACTGACTAGAACATGATAAAGCCAATACGTGAACCATATAGTTTAATCAGAATATGTACACTTTCAATTTTATCCATGTGTCTATTTGTTTTTATGATTCAAAGAGTGCTGCTTTGGGGCCTGTGAAGATCTTTCTTCACAGGGGCAGGACCCAGAAAGAAAAATCGGGAAGACAGCAGATTACAGACCTCAAGAGCAAATTAAAGCCTCAATAGGAAATGAGATTACAGAAGCAAAGCAGGTTTGTAGGAATGACAGAGGACAGTACCCAGACCAGAGGCCCACTGGGCCCAGACTGAGGGGTAAAAGATAACTCTGAATGCTTTTTTGCTCTTCCAAGCTTACTTGTAAGGTAAGGTGGCTTTCTTCATTGGATCTGCTTCAGGGACTGGGATTAGGGTTAAATTTCTTGCAGCCAAGAACAGGAACTGGAGGTATGTCCTAGCAAAAGGCAAGGATGACCAGAGGAAAAGAAGCTGCATTTACCTAGGTGAAGAAAGTGTCTCTGTGTAGAGCGCAGTTGTTATGCTTGATGCATTGTGTCAACTTGGGGAGTGTAGAGGTTTGGCTAAGTGACTCAGCAGTTCTGCATCTTGGGGTGAAAAAGACCTGCATTTACCCTTCTGGGATGTTGTTTATTATGTTAATTTGAGAAGTTTAGAAGGTTAACTATGTAACTCAGAAGGGGTCCAGGGTGCTTACTTTGTATTCATCCTGAGCCTGTGCAAGAGGCAGGCATGCAGAGGGTGTGGGTGTAGAGGACCATTAACCCATCCCCCCAGAGCGGGTAGACTGCATTAAAAAAGGAATTAAGGAAGGACTGGCTGTTGGTTCTTCAGAGGAGCTCCGGTCTTCACCTTCAGCTTGGTCGTCTCCTGGCTTCTGGTGCAGACTGTTGGGCTTCCGTCTGGGACTCTTCAGCCTTCTGGTGTTGGCTGTCCAGCCTTCATCGTAGATTCTTCAGCATTTCCTCGCAGACCGATCAGCCTTTTGATACGGACTTGCACAGACACTGCAGCAAGCTCCAGGCCCGGGGCTGGGCTCTTCAATCTCCAGCGTGCAGACACACTCTGCACTCTTCCTCATCCAACTCTGTAGCTGACCACTGTAAGCCAAACTTGTAATTTCTTGTACATTTGTTTATCTTATATCTGTTCTTCTAGTAAACCCTGACTGATATAGCAGTGCTCTTCTGGTGTTAAAACTGGCATTGCTGCCACTGTCTTTTAGCCATATGTCCTGCAGTACAGGTCCTGAGGCTTCACTTTTGTCTGAATTAGTGGTAAGAGCCCACACTCAGTTAAAGTATGGAAAATTGGCTTTCTTGTTGCATAAATAGCCACTACCACTCTGCCCACCTCCTTGCCATCCACACTCCTATTCTCAGATTTTATAGTCTTTCTTTCAGCAATAATCCAGTATCTCTCCTGTGGTATATGCTATACACATGCAAATAGTTTCAACATGCCAGGGCTGGTGGTGAAGACATTTAATCTCAGCCCCTGTGGGAAGCTGAGACAGGAGGAATCATGAATTTGAGGCTGGCCTGGGTTCCATACTGAGTTCAAGGCCAGACTGAACTACATAGTGAGACCCTGTCTCAATAAAAAAAAGAACAAAGCAAAACCTTTTTTGAGCATCATCCCAGAGTGTGGCAGTGGTGTCCCCTTTGCCTCAGTGTGGTCCTGTTGTGGCAGCAAACTACCTTGGGCTAGGTGATGCGTGAGAACAGGGAGTTCCTTTCTGATACCTCTGGAGGCTGGGAAGCCTGAGATACAGGTGGCGGAAGTGGACAAGGGGCCAAATGGGCCGCATTAATTCACTGGAGCAGTTGTAGCTTTACATGTATTTGCCACACATAATGCTGACACACACCATAGGGAATTTATACCTGTGTGCGGTGTAAAAAGTTTTCCCCCATTCTTCTCCTTGCCCTTCAAGCCTTTCCCTTCCCCATTTACAAAAGCTTTGCTCCCATTTTTTTCCTTCTATTCTCTTTTTTCCCTTTTCCCTTCCTTCCCATTGCCCCTCCTTTGTTTCCTTTCCCTTTTGAATATGTTTTTCCTCCTCCCAAACATGTACCCTCCATTTTGCTCCTTGTTTACCCTTTGGGTTTCTCACGCAAGAAAATGTGATATTTAAACTTGTGTGTCTGATTGAAAATTATGGTCTTGAGGTGCATCCATTTGCCTAAAAATGACTCCTTCATCCCTCTTTATGGAAGAGTAGTACTCCATTATATATATATATATATATATATATATATATATATATATCTCACATTTTCTCTATGCATTCATCATTAATGAGCATTGGTCATCTCTAAGATCTAACTATTACAGATTGTGCTGTTATAAACACAGATATGCATACAGCATTGTGGTCTGATACATTTAACTCTTCTAGGAAGATACCTAGAGAGGGAATATCTGGTCAGATCAAACCTCTTGTTTTAGTTTTTTGACAAATTTTGAAATATATTGATTTCCACAGTGGTTGTAACAATTTACATTCCAATCAACAATGTTCCTTCTCCTTCACAGCCTCATTAGCATTTGCTATTGGTTGATTTCTTGAAGAGAGACATTCTTTCAGAGTGAGGTGCAATCTCAGTGTTGTTTTAATTTGGATTTCTTGAATGATCAGTGATGCTGAACATTTTTTCATATATTTATTTGCTCTTTATACTTGTTCATCTGAGAAGTATGTATTCATCTCAGATCTCCAGTTTTTGGATTGAATCTTTCAATTTGGAGGGTCTGATCTTTTTTAGTTCTTTATATATTCTAGATATTAGTCCTTCATCTGAAGAATAACAGGCAAAATATTTTTCCCATTCTATGGGCTGTCTCTTCATGCTGTTGGTGGTTTCTTGGTTGTGTAAAAACATTTCAATTTGATATGATCCCAGTTCTTGATTCTTTATAATATTTTCAGGGTGATTGGGATTTTGTTCATAAAGTTTTGGCTGCACTTATGTCTGTAAAAGTTTTACCTTCCAGCAGGTAAGTGTGCCTGTTTTATATTTGTATCTTTGAACCATTCTCATTTTAATTGAGTGCATGGTGAAATATACGAGTCTAGGTTCAATTCAGCATGTGGAAAGCCAGTTTGCCCAGTACCATTTCTTTTTTTTCCTTTTTTTTTCACCCTCATAGCTTTTATTCACCAGTGAAAGCCCATTTCTAACAGGCTAATAAGTCATTTATTTTTTATGGAAAAACTAAACCAAAATTCCACAACAAAAAAAACAGACCTCAGGATCAGTGGACTAAATTAGAAGATGCAGACACAGCTACAAACACACTCAGTCACCTTATCTTTGACAAAGAGGCCAAACACATTCACTTGGAGAAAGATAGGATCTTTAATTAATGGTGCTAGAAAAACTGGTTTTCCACATTCTGAAAACTAAAACTAGACCCATGTCTATCACCATGCACTAAATTAAAGTCAAAATGGATTAAAGATCTAAATATTAAAACAGAAACACTAAATCTACTGGAAGAGAAAGTAGGGGGAAATCTTAAAGATATAGGTGTAGGCAAAGAGTTCATGAACAAAACCCATTTCACAGGGGAAATACTTCAAAGAATCAATAACTGGGATCTCACCTTACTAAAAAATTTTGCACATCAAAAGAAATCACCAACACAGTGAAAAGACAACTGAAGGAGTAGGAAAGATCTTTAGCCAGTTTTTTCTCAGACAAAGGATTTTTATCTAGGACATACAATCGACAAAATCAGGCGCCCCAAATTCAAAGACCCAATCCAAATATGGACATCTAAGATGAATATGCTCTTCTGAGATGAAGAAATACAAATGGAAATAAATAAATGGAAAATTTTTCAACATCATTATTCAGTCCAGAGCTGCAAATTAAAACAACAGAGATTCCATCTCACTCTGGAAAGAGTGGTTAAGATCAAGAACTCAACCAATAACAATTGTTGGATAGGCTATAAGGAAAAAGAAACCCAGCACCATTTTCTTAAAGAGGAGATCTTTCTTCCAGTGCAGGTGTTTACTCACTGTGTCAAAGATAATGTAGCTGAGTATGCTTTGGGTTGTTTCTGCATCCTCTATTATGTTCCATTGATTCTCAGGTTTGGGTTTTGTTTTGCTTTTTTTTTTTTTTGCCAGTCTCATGCTGTTTTTATGATGGTTGCTTTGTAGTATAACTTTAAATCAGCTACTGTGATGTCCCCTGCCTTGCCTTTGTTGTCCAAAATTGCTTTGTTTGTCTAGGTCTCTTCTGGTGCCAAAAGAAATTTAGGGTTGTTTTGTGTAGTTCTGTGGGGTATGCAATTGGTATTTTGATTGGCATTTCCTTAAACTGTTATATACAGTTTTGGAAGTATGGCCATTTTCATTGTAATGGTTCTGCCTATCCAAGTACAGGGGATATCTTTCTATTTTCTGATATCCTCTTTGATCTCCATTTTCAGAGTATTATAGTTTTCAGTGTCTAGGTCTTTTAGCTTCTTCATTAGATTGACTCCTAAGTATGTCATCTCTCTTGATGCTATTGTGAAAAGTGTTGTTTCCCTAATTTCTCTCTTAGTGATTTTGTTACTTCTGTGCAGTAATGCTATTGATTTTTTGAGAGTTGAATTTGTATCCTTCTATGCTAAATTGGTTATTGAATCTAAGAGTCTTTTGGTAGAGTTTTGTAGAGTATTCTATCATCTGCAAATAATGATAATTTAACTTGTTCCTTTCTTGTCTATAATATTTTATTTCTTTTTCTTGTCTAATTACTCTGGCTAATGTTTCCAGAATGATACTGAACAGGAGTGGGGACAGTGGGCATCCTTGTCTTGTTCCTGACTTTACAGTGAAAGGTTTCAGTTTTTGACCATTTAGTATGATGCTGGCTGTTGGTTTGTCATAGATAGCTTTTATCAGATTGAGATAAAGAGCTTCTACTCCAATTTTCTTCAAGTCTTTTATCATGAATTGGTGTTGGATTTTGCCAAATGCTTTTTCTCTGCCTATTGAGATGATCATGTGGTTTTTGCCCTTGGTTCTGTTAATGCAGCATATTACATTTATTGATTTGCATATGTTGAACCATCCTTACATTCCTAGGATGAATTGGTCATGTTGTATAATTTTTTAATGATTTGCTGAATTGTTTGTCAGTATCTTATTAAGGAGTTTTACATCTATGTTCTATAAGGAGATTGACCTGTAGTTCTCTTATAGGGTTTGATCTTTCTTTGGCTTTAGTATGAGGGTGATGCTTAATTCTGTTCCAGAGGGTACAGAGCTCAGTCACCACTAAAGGCCTTATCTACTACTACTTTGAGGATTAAAGTTTACTATGAATTTCAGTGGTATACAAACATTCAAGCTAAAACATTTC
The DNA here is from genome assembly GCF_000276665.1 of Chinchilla lanigera. NCBI lineage: Eukaryota > Metazoa > Chordata > Mammalia > Rodentia > Chinchillidae > Chinchilla > Chinchilla lanigera. The sequence continues at coordinate 4,214,154 of NW_004955469.1, read as the reverse complement.
CCCTGCAGGACACAGGTTTCCCTGTACGGGTTTTATTGCTGCTTATAGAGATGTTGAATCTGCTTTCAGCTCAGATATATGAGGAATGGTCAAAAATATGGTAAATTTTTAGACTTTTAAATTGAAAAATTTTTATTAGTACATGTGTGCAGTACATAACAATTGCATTCACTGCAGGGAATCAAAACACGTACATAATACATCTCAATTTTTCCCCTATTTTCTTCACCGCTGTTCATTTTCCCAGCATAAAATTAATTTATTTATAAATCCTTGTAAAGTTAGTCATATATACAGATGAACAACAAGACTAATAGACAAAATAAATATAAAACACATAAGATAATTATACTAAATCAAGGTACTCTTTTAGATACATTGCTCATGTTGGATTACAATAGTTTTTTTTTCTCTCTCTTTTTTCCTATTATTTGTGTTTTATTTCATATTTTATTAACATAATGAGTTCTTTATATAAGACAACCCATGACATATTTAAATGTGTCTGTTTTATTTCCCACTTAATATTATGGTCTCAGGTGTTTATTGTAGTAAAAGGTATATTGCCGTTAACCTCCTTCAAATTGTTCTCCCACACATATTCTATACTTCTTGCCACTTTCTGAAGGAGATCTGGAAGTCCTTTTTCGCATCTTTATGATATCATGGCTGTCTCAATGCTCTGAATTAATCTAATGAATAAATAGGATGAGGAAACCCTGGGATTTTTTTACCAGCTGTCTTCATTATTTTTCTCTCTCATTGCTGAGACAAAATACCCAACACACCCAAAATTTAAGGAAGGAAAGATTTATTTAGCTCATAGTTTGTGGAGATTTCAGTCCATACTCAGCTGACTCCAAGGCAGAATGGCACATGGTAGAGAGCAACAATTCATAGTGGCAGAAGACAGGAAAAGCAATAAGAGCAAAAGGGGAGGAGCAGCACAGAGCAAGCCTCTTTTCCTCCCTTATATTGTAGGCAAGCTACTAACCCCAGGGCGAGTGTAGCACTCACACCCATAATCCCAGCATTGGACCATAAATCAATCATAAACTCTAGATGCCTGCCCCATGACTGCACGAGGCTCTGGTGGGACATCTATACACAAAGCATAACACCAACTTACCTCTCTGTGTTCACTGTATTTTGTTCATGAATTGTAAAGACACTGATGAAAGAGGACTTCCAGAAATGCTTCAGAAAATGACAGGAATGAAGAGATAAGTGTGTTCAAAGTGAGGGTGAATGTTGAGATGGATTAATGATAATGTGTGTTTCACTGTAATAACTTTTTAAATTGTTTGGGGGAAGTACTGGGAACCAAATTCAGGACTGCACTTGCCAGGCAGTCGCTGTGCCACTGAGCTGTATTCCCAGACCTTTAAATTTATATATTCACTGTATATTTTGATCACTCCATGAAACCAATGGGAAACTGTTGGAAAAAACTCAATTTCATTACCAACATAGCCTAAGCCCCCTTTCCTAGCCCTCAGTAAAGTTTTTTACTCTCATGATTTTCATGTCCAATTAAAATTCTTTGTATGTTATTCTATAGCAGAGACCTGAGATGTTCAAATCATGTTAAAGCAAAAGTTCTGCTAACATATAATTTCCTTTTTCTTTCATCCATCAGAGTTGGCCATTCATGTCTCATCTCTTCTGATCCTGTCAGATGCCAGGAGTTTAAACTGAGACAGACAATAATTAGCACTCTGGAGCTGAGAGTTGCTGAGAGGTCATATACTCATTTGACTCACATGGGTCAATGAGGAAGACCTGAAAGAGAATCCTGTTATGTAAGTGATTAATAAACTCATATAAACAACTTCACTTGTGCAGTTCTCCATTCCCTCATCTGTGATGAAATCATCAATTTTATCCAACATGTAAGATTGATGAATGTGTTAAATTTGGTAACATATAGCATACTAAATGTTTACGAATGCTTTAATGCAAAATAAATAATAAATGCCAGCTGTTATTATTGATTATTATAAATTTATAGCACTTTTTACTGTGCTTGAGTCTGATAGAGTAAGTGTGCTGTGCGCTGATATGGATCCTTGAAATTCAGCAGAAACTTGGGGAATATCATGCTGTCTCGTTCCATGCAGGCTGCAACACAGCAGTTCCTTACACTAAGGAGCTCAGAACCAAAAATATCTATTTCTCACTAGTATATAGGATGGAAAGTTGAAGATCAAGGCTCTCACATAGTCAGTGTCCACTGAGGTCCATTTTCTGCTTTCTATATGACACTTTCTGCTGTTCTCTCCTAGTAGAAGAGACAAAGACACAGGATCCTCTTTTACTCGGGCAGTAACTGTATTCCTAAGGGCTCTATTCTCCTGACCTCATCGCTTCCTAAAAGCTTCTAATACCAACAAATTGCAGGTTAGGATTGCAACCACAGATTTCAAGCAGCCATGAGCATTCCAACCATTTTACATGGGAATGTCAGAAATTGAGAAGGGTGAAAAAGGGGCGTGGGGGTTCTTCTCCTGTAGTCAGCCATCTCTACTTAATGAGGATGCAACCGGATGCTTCTCCAGACACAGTTAAAACATTTTGGCCAATTGTAAAATCTGGGTCTCATGAGACCCCTGCAGAATAATGGATTTGGAATATAAATGTAAAGAGACAAGCATACACTACAGTTGAAAGGCAGCTGAATTTCCAGGCTATATATATATATAGCCTCTTGAGAATTTGGTGTGCATTAGCATAACTGGAGAAACCGTTTTTTGAGCAACCTTCAATGACAGGAGTCGCAGTGGGCCACCTGTTAGCTCAGGAAGCCCCTGTGCGCTGCATGTCTGCTGTGAGCTCCAGAGAAAAGAATCCATAGATGTCTCCCTCCCCTTGGAACAATGTTTATTCCCTGCCTTATTCTCCAAGAGAAGGCATATGTTTCCTCGATTTGTTGTTTGCAGCAAGGTGAAGCTTACAGGGGAGTGTGGATGCGCTTGTGTTTGCCATGAAATTAAATAAGAGCAATGATACATAGCCAACATGCACCCATAAATTTCAAGAAGGGAAATTCCAATGTGGCACATGGATAGAAGTAGCTGATATATTAGAGGGGGAAGGCACTGAATCTTGTGCAAAATGAGAGAAATATAATTTCCCTGCATTATCTTGTCCCTTTCTTAATTGCCTACCAGGATGCATTCATCAACCAGCTTCCCTAGGCCCAAGCTTTCTCTGTGCATGCATTTTTATATAAAACCGTCTTCTGCTTTAAGTATAAAATACACTGCTTGTGCTGTCACACCAGACACAGAAAATAGATAAAAATCTTCACTTGTCACTTTTCTAGATACAACAGACTTTACATTTCAAAGCTGGGAGCATACTACACACACCAAGGAAAGGACAGCACATATGGGGGTCAGAAGCACCCACTGAAAGATATATGCTCCTTAACAGGCTCACTGAGGCTTTGGGAGGCTTTACAAAGGGTAATAGGGAGAAAATATGACTGGCCCAGTGGCAGGTTCAGTCTCTAGATCCCATACTTGGAATCAGTTTTGAGAGGGGAGATGAATGTGGTTATTTTCAGTCCAAAAAGTCTGAAAGGAGGGCAGAGCGCAAGAATGTGGGGTAGCTAGTGAGTCAGATGCTTGACAGAGAAGAGAACATGAAGGCCACACATGAGCAGCACACATGGCTACCATGACATCTCCTCTGGGTAATAAGACCCTTACCCTAGAGGAGGTAGAGCACAGAAGCTGATAGCCCACCGCACAGAAGGGAACAAGTGGGTAGAAGGATCCCCAAGGTAGTAGAAGGACTTGTTACGGTCTGTATCTGAAACGTTCCCCACAGCCGCATATACTCCCAGGTAGGGCTTTTGGTAATGACTGGGTCACAGATATGAGATACTGTGTGATCAAGGATCTGTGATAACCGGCTCAGGCCACTGATTGGATAAGCATGGTTCTTGGTGTGGTTGAATGGATTTACTGAAGACAGAAGACCCACTCTAGGTGTGGGTGGCACCATGCAATAGGCTTGTAGCCCACACAGAATAAAAGGAAAAACAGAAGGAAGGCTTGCCGCTTTGCTCGTGCCCTGCCTTGGACTGCTTCTCCTCTGTGATGCTCCTGTGCTATGCTGCCCTGCCTTGGAGCCAGACAACTGTGGACCTACACCTCTACAAACTGTGAGCTAAAATAAACCTTTCTTCTTGTCACTTGTAGGTGCCAGATATTTTGTCACTGCAATGAGAAAATAACTAAGATAGAACAATTACATCAATTCCATCTGCCTGTGCCTTAAAATGCGCTGCTCCTTGTCCTGCCCCCAGATTTTCCATGCAGATGGTGTACTATAAGTCCTTGGTACATGAAATCAACAGTGTATGGATTTGATTCCTAGTCCTGACACTTCCTAGGCAAACTACATAGTCTCCATTTGCCTCAGTTTCTTAATTTGTTGTAAGGGATAACAATAAACCCTAAAGTTATTGTGATAATTGAAATGGATAAGTACTCTAATGGATTAGTATAATCCCTAACCTACACACAATAAATATCTGATCCATGTTAAAGTTGTATAAAATTTGTACCGAAACAATTGGGCATATGCAGAATTAAATGGACTTTATAGTAATTTAACTATTTTGGGGCCAGGGATATAGCTCAGCCGCACAGCGCCTGTCTGGCAAGCACTAGGTCCTGAGTTCGATTCCTAGCACCAAAAAAATAAAAAATAAAAATAGTTTAGTTATTTGGGGGCCAAGAAAGAATTTGTGATTTTATCCAAAGCCTTGCAACTACTCAATGCTTATCTTCTTTGATTTCTTTCTGCCTTATTTTATAGCTTTTAGTTCATAGATTTAGATTCCTCACATATTTTGTTAGATTTATATCTATTTCAACTATTAGCCCTATTGCAAGTTGTGTCTTTAAGTTTTTCGCATTTCAAATGTTTGCTGGTAGTATATAAAAATACAATTGATTTTGTTGATGTTGCTGTTTATATGTTGTTACTGGGTAGATCTTTTGCAAACTACAAGGATACCAAGAAATGGAGAGCAGAGGAAAGGAGAAGGAGGGAGAGGAGCAGAGAAGAGAGAAATAAAAAGAAATATGATGTTCTGTGCATGCACAGCTCCTCAAGATGAATGTAGTCTTTACTAGCTGCAAACATGTATTAATAAAAATTTCTTAAAAATTTAAGAACTCATGTCTTAGTACTAGGTTTTCTGTTGGCTCTGGGAATTTCTGTGAAGAGAGCTATGTGTTTTTGTGAATAGAATGTTATTTCTTCTTTACTTATGTGTGGGTCTTTTACTTACTTTTTGTCTTTATCACTCCCAGTACAATAATAAAATATTGAATGTGATTAATGGTAGAGAACATAGTTACTTGGGCCCTAACATTCAAGGGGAAAATTTTATTATCTAATATTACAGATGATGTTAGCTCTCTCTTTTTGGAAGATGCCCCTTTAGAAAGCCAAAGAACTCCCTTTCTTTTTCAGTATTCAAAAAAGTGTTACCATGAATGAGTGTTGAACTTTTTCAAAAGCTTTTTGAAGATATACTGAGGTGATTACACATTTTTCTTTTCTTATTAAATCAAATTATACTGCTGTTCAGAAGATAATGTTTTAAATAAAGTTGGCAGAAACAAATATTGGATGGCATTATTTTGTCCCAAGTGAAGATATTCTGATTTAGAGACATTTATAAGAGATACTGAAGAATGACTATTTTAATAGGTAGTAAAATTAATCAGTGGGTATTTTAGGTAGGAGCACAAGCAAAAACATCTGCTTTCAAGTTCAGAGAGTGCTTGTGGCTTTGTCCATGCTGTTTAGTCTGAATTTGGCCCATGGCTTTGCTTTTTAAAATAAACTTATTTCAACCTAGGTTTTTTTTTTTTCCTAATCTAAAAACCAATTAGTATTTAATTCATCTCAAAAGCTTAATGGTGCTCAAATATCACTACGAAAAGAGTCTTACAAGACCCTTCTGTCACAGGCCTGTGATAGAAGAGGGCTAGAGAAGTCCACAGAAGGCGGGGACAGCATGCACTGGCCACAGTCTGCTCTAAAGTCTGAAGGCAGAGAAAGAGGAAAGGAGAAGTGATGGATAAAATGAGTTCACATTCAGACACTGCTCCCAAAACTTTCCAACCTGTAAGGAATGTGTGATGCACGTCAGCTTAGATGTGTCCATGAGTGAAATACTGATTCATTTGGGTCTGGATTTTTATAAAGGAATCTATCTTTTATCCCCCAAAACAGCGATTGTCACTGTCTCGATAATTTCTGTGTATAGGTTATAAATTGCTCTCATCACTCAAGTTCAATGTATTTTTGACTTTAATATGCCCTCTTGGGGCTATTGTTCTTGGTTCCTTTGCTGGTTATTCAGCTCACAGTCCTCCACTAGTATTTGCTCCATGGTGTAGGGGGTAGGGATGTTTTTTAAAGCACACTTAAATTGCTTCAGAAAACAAGGATAAGCACAACTTTTTCCCCATTTAATTTTCTCCCTTGCAGTCTAGTGGAGAGAGCAATACTCTTAGCTCAGGTCTTTAGCAGATATTCTAGTTCTCATGTTCCATCCGAAGGAAGCCATGTATTAAATTGGGATGAGCCCTTGCATTTCATCACAGAAAGTGAGTGTTGGCTTGGAATCAGCTCATGTGGGAATGAGATGGTGGCAGGGATCATAAACCGCTGCTCCTGGGCAAAGGACCGAATTATTAAAACTATTGTTTATGGTCCTTATCATTTACAAACAGGTGAACACAGAAAAAGGACTTTCAATTTCCCTAAATTAATTTTCAGTTGAGGGTTCTCTGGTGTTAAAAAGATAAGAAAGTTGTTTAGAATTATAGTACAAGAAGTTTACAGCTGTCTAAAGGACCTGCAAGTTTAAGGTTATCCACCAAATATGGATAAAAATGGCATTTGTCAGAATGACTATTTCTCTTTATGAACATTTGAGAAAATGAAAAGACTTCAAGACAAATGAAGCTGTAATTCATGACCCCATATACTCAGTACAGCTGCCTTCAATGAGGATGACTCTAAGATATTAATTTTTGATAAAAATATATAATCAGGATATTGATGCACTGATAAGCTCAAATCTGGTGCTATAATTATAGTGAATATCAAGAAACCTTCTGCCAAAGCCAACTAATTGAAAGGAAGATTCTTTAGTATTGCAATTTGAAGAGGTAGCAGTTTTATGTCTGACTCCGCACCATCGCATTTACTCACTTCTTCTGCAAGCCTGTGTACACATCCCCTAAACTCTTGTACCTGTATAATTATAATGATAAAATTAAAGCAGTAATAACCTGCATTTGTTGGTTGCTTACACTTCCCAACCAATACAGTAAGCATTTTATATACATTAGCCCATTTGCACTGCATAGATATTTTACTTGATAATTGTAACTACAATAATTACATCAATTCTACCAATGAGAATGAAGAATGGTAGAGGTATTGTAGCTTGCTAAATTCCCATCAATAACACAGCAAGGAGTCCAAAGTATAATTTCTTTTAATTCCAAGTGCAATTCCTGTGCATGTTAGCAGTCCATTGTGTAAAATGATTTACTCAGAAACTATGTGACAAGAACTATGTAATATGGCTTCCTAAATGCATTCATTTAAAACTATACAGTCTTTACCCACCCAATCCCAATGTAGATGCACTCGTATACCTTCACACTTTGAAATTTTCTTCTACTTGTTTATTATCAGTAACACTGAAACAGGTTCCCTAAGACAATTATTACTTGGTTCTCATGCCTATTTACTTAATGTAGTATTTATTTGTGCATTCTTCCATGTACTCATCAATTGCATCCTGACTAATAATTCTCAAGTGAATTTTAAGTTTCATCTCAGTGTGAGATTCCCCTTTTCTACCCAAAACTACAGAAGTTGCTTCCATGGTTGAGATTTTTGCTATTTCACTTAGGTCTCACAATTTGAACTGTGTGTCTCTTTCCATGAAGTATATAATTCTACATAGAATATATTTATTTATTATTTTTGTTTTTGTTTTTGTAGTTTTTCTTCTGGTACTGGGAATCGAACTCATGACCTTGAGCTTGCCAGGCAGGTGCTTTGCCTCTGAGCTAAAATTCCCAGCCCAAAATAGAATATATTTAAATACCCTCCTTGAGTGTGAAACTGTGCCCCCAGTCTAAAGTTTGGTGTAATAAATTCGTGTTGAATCATCAGATGACTAAGAAATTGTCCCCCCAACCTTATGTAGTTAAAGCAATAATGAAAATAACGGCAAATTTTTTAACAATAACAATTCCAAAGAGAAAGAAATTCTGAAATTTTGGGGAAGATACTACCTTATATCAAACCCAAAGGGATAATTCCAAGAAAATGTAAGGAATCCAGAGGCATTCAGGAGAGATTAACATTGGTAATTCACCCTTAGGTTAGGAGAATCTCTAACTGAAGGCTATAACAGGTGTGATAAAAAATACAGTAAATGTTTAAATTTTAAAAAGTTTACTGCAGTAATAGAGTCACTGTCATTAATCCCTCCAACATTCACCCCCTCATTTTGAACACACCTGTCTCATCACCCCTACCTCTCTTGAAGCAGCTGTGGAGGTCCTCTGTTGTGAGTAGCATCTTTATCTTTGCTGTCATGGCTGCCTTAACGTTCCAAGTCTATTCAAAATGTTTACTTTACGTGGTTATTTTGACTTGGAAGGAGAACCAAAAGTCACACTGTGAGATCTCATGAACGGGTGATGAGGACACACTGCAATGCTTTCACTAGCTTGATTTTCCGTTGGTTGGCACTTGGTGGCAGTATTCACCATGTTTTTGATCACACCTTACAAAAACACTCATGAAAGAGGACTTCCAGAACTGCTTCAGAAAGTGACAGGAATAAGGAATGGTATGTATGTTTGATGTGAGAAGAAGTATGTTAAGGAACATTACTATAATTATGTTCTTTACTGTGATACATTTTAAATTCAAATATTCACCTTATATTTTCATTACTCCTCATAGCTTTCAGTAAGGGGAAAAAAAGACCACTTAATTATTTTATAGGAAGTTAAGTGAAACAGCTGCGCTTCACATCAGCCACCTTCTCTGAGCTCATAGATGTCTTGAATGGGGACCCAGAGATCACAATTAATTTTTTAATTCATAAACAACAGTGAGAAGACCGGGCTGTCTGGATAATATGTTCAGGATCCTTTTGTGCAGAACACAGGATTGACATTCATTAAATACTTTTCTTCAGCCATTGTACTCTCATTATGCACAACAAGGGGTTAGGTTAGCAGGGATTAAAGAAAGAATTACTCTAAAACAAGAAGCTTTATCCTCAAGGTACAAAAAAAGAAAAACTGCTTAAAGTGTAGGATTAGATTATGAACTTGTTCACTGAACAGTTACATGGCAATTTGCTAAGGTAATTATTACTATTACTTTGAGAGCCAGTAATTATTATAGCAGTTCTACCATTTCATCTCTCATTTATTCTGAAACCTTAGAAGCGTTTATTTATTTATTTTTTCAGATACCTACTTTGCTTGGCTGGTTTACAAACCTTGTCTTAATGACTTTTTCAATCTTAGGCATTTTTGGTGGCAACTACAAACTTCTCAGATTCCCTTCTTATGTTAGTGAAGCAATATACCAAGATTCAAGAGGCAATTCATCTTGGTCACTCTTCCTTCTGCTGGGCCGTCCAGCCTGGAGGTTAATAGAAAAAGGAACGGTGGCTGCCATTTTGGATCTCATTCCATTTCAATTTTCTGGTCACAAACACAATGCTTTTTCTAGCCAAGAGGGGTGAACAGGAGCATATAACTCTCCCCTGGACTCCTTTCCCTTAGGCCTTTCAGTCTTTGGAGTGCAGGACTTAGTGCTAGTTTAATTGAACTGCTGTGCTTGGCTTCTCCTCTGAAAGAGAGAGATATATAGTCCCTCTGGTGACTTGTTGCAACAGATTTCAAACTCAGCAGGATTTAACTCTGTAGTTTAAACATTCTTCTTGAGACTGGGAGCCCAAAGAAGAGAACATTAGAAATGGGAGGACAAACTGGCCCTATCTAAAGAATGCACAAAATTCTTCCTTCCCTTTCATTTGGCCACCCCAAACTTTCAGTGCAGAGTTTTCTTTGTTACAATATAGTAATGGCTCACATGGTAGCATAGATAACCATAGAGTGTCTTTGTCAAACATCTAATAAATCTGTGTTGCAAGCAATAAGCTAGTAGTATTCATGGCCTAAAGAATACACTGGCTTCATAGTTTTGGAAGAAAACAACAAATTCCAGCACTAAGATACTGGCCACAATAGATTGGGATAGGCTCACTGAAATCTAAATAATTTCATTATACTGATATATAACAGAAGAAGAGATAGCCTCAAAGGTTTGTACAATATGGAACTACAAAGTACTATAAAAATCACCTAATGGAATTATTTGCCTATAAAGATGAAGATCCTGAGAGTGTTAATTGACTATTGAATTACTCAGCTAGTAATGGGCGAAGAATTAAACCAATATTGAAAATGTTTAAGATTTCCTGTATCCAGGGCCTTTTCCTCTTCACTTTACAACACTGCCTTATAGCATCTTGGGAAGCTCTGGTGGTTATCACTTATTTTATTACATAAGACAGAGGTGACTTAGGTAGGGATTCCTAAAGCCTCATTTAGGCAGAATACTTGACTGAACTAGAAATGAGAAATAATAGCCAGATGAACATCCACGTGATCCTCTCTATTGTTGGTATTGAGGTTAAGATTCCCTAGTTAGGACTAATAAGGAAACTGCAAGATATGGATGAGCATTAGGACCCCAGGATAAGTTACACACACACACACACACACACACACGCATCACGTCACATCACATCACATCACATCCATGCACACACACACAAACAGAGGCTGTTCTGATGACAGGAGGATCAAGTAGCAGGGAGTAGAGTTATTGATCTGGGTGGAGATCATTCAGAACTAGATTTTTAACTCATTATTCCCATTCTTTACATAGAGCAAGTTATTGCAGAGCCTTAATCCAATGTACATTTTCCCTAGCAATTTCATAGCAATGGACTCTAACCATGCAATAAATCTCCCAGTGTCTGCCATACCTTGCACTTGGTGAGAGATCTACCAATAATGGAACACACTACATTCCCTGCCCACAGGGAAGAGGCAGGCTAGTAGGCAGAAAGCTCCAGAGCACTGTAATAGAATAGTATTCAAGGATCTAGAGAATGAACTGAGAAGGATTCATTGCAGGAGACCAGCCCTAGAAACCTCAGCTCTGACTGCAATGAAACCCCCTGCAAGAGGGAAAAAGGTGATCTCAGAGATCTGTGTGGGAGCCACAATGCATCAGTGAGTGTACACCACCAGGGGGCTGGTTTTGATGCTACAGGAGGTAAAATAGTCTCTTCTTCATAGACACTGGAGCAATGAGAAGACTGTCACTGGTCATGGTCCTCTGCCACCCAAAAAATCTACATGGGTTTCCAAAGCTAAAGAAATGTAGCCTGAGGTTCTCAGATCCTCTTTTTCCCAGGGAATAAAAATGAACCAGAAACCTGGTACAATAGAAGTAATATAACCATCAACAGTAAGTAAACAGCAAACATATCAGGTGTATTATTTGTATTTCTAACCCATGCTTAAAAAATAAGTATTTTCCTGAAAAGGAAGACATCTCAATTTTATAGATTTTTGCTGCCCTAGTGAGCTGCTCCTCCATCCTCACATGGGGCTCATTTTGTCCAGTCCCTTGTACAAGGCCCCTATCCCCTCTATGGAGACTCATTGTGCTAAGGTCCTGCAGGGATGGAAGAGCTGAAGAAGATGAACGAGCCCTAGCTCTGCCTTCTGAACCTAGACAAATGAGTCTTTCTTTGGGCCTTAGTCCCTCTCTATGAGATCACCGGAGGACTGGCAGATGGAGTAACATCCATTCCAGGAGAGCTATAAAGAAATATTGATTCAAAGGCTGCATCTAATGATTATAAAATGCAGGGAAATAGCTCAGCATCTCTGCTGCATGGGATTGGAGAAGGACAGAAAAGTGGCAGTAAACATGAGATGTTTCAGAAAGCTATTCATGTCTTTAGGCACAGTCAGGCAAAGAATTCAAAGGAGATACTGAATTCTTCCTCTTATGCCTGGGGCTCCAGAGAAAGCACGAGGTCATCAACACTATCCTGCTGTACCTCAGTGAAGATGAGTCCCCAGAACAGGTTAACTGCTCCTGGAAATGCAGCCTCTCCTGTTCAGGGAGTTCTGTGTCTGGGATACACCTTGCTGATGAATACCTGCTGTCTGAGGATTCTGTACACATACAATTACTGACCTGGCCTTGCAGGGAGACTGACTGCCTGTCTAGGTCCAAAATGGCTCAAAAGCATAGATACCTCATAGCTGTTTTTCTCCAGGGAAATCCCTCCAGCAATAGCCACATGCTGGAGTCACAATGCAGGCTCAGAGATATTGATGCAGCCCATGCATGTCAGCGCTGATACTTTCATAGGCACAAAGGAATCCTAAACTAATGTAATCCTAGAACTACCATACAAATGATGGTGGCGTGATCCTTGGAAAGCTGGATATTGCATGCCTCTGCCCTTAGTTTTCTTAGCATCTTCTGGAAAAATGTGCTTACTGTTTTTCATGTGCTGCCACCCACACATCCTCACATACACAAGGCTTCATATATCAAATACAAAGTCAGCATTTTCCCTTGGTGGCGCCCTTCCTGTAATCCTTGTATGTGCTTTTTCCCAAAGTATATTTATCCCATTTCTCCAACCTCTTACTCCCCTGTTCCCTTCTACCCACATCTTGCCCCTGCCATTCCCTGCTAAACACCACCCTCTCACAGGGCTTCACTTTTGCCACATTGCTCTTCCCATAGGTAATATTTTACCTACCTTTACCATTCCCACAAGTATTTCCTTTTTACAGTCTTTCCTACCATTGGAGCTTTCTCACTTTCTCGATCTGGAACTCCAGAGGTTTGTTGGAGATTGCACATACTTGTTCCCAATTCCAGATACAGTGAAGCCATGCTTGGTGGCTCACAATCAGCCGTAGCCCCGGAAGTAAGGTTATGTATACCATGGACACCAAGACATCAGCAAATGTAATAAATTAAACCTTCTCTGGCTGATATCAGTAGCATCTTTACTGAGCGGATTTTCACATGCTAAGGATTTTTCTTTTTTGATCTTTGCACAAGATTTTTGTTTGTTTGCTTTGAGGAATAAAATATTTAACCATTGTAGGCAGAGAATACCAATGAAAATAAAGAATCAAGTGAATACTGCATAACAATGATAGACTAGTTAATATTTATTAATTATAACAAATATACTATTCTAATGGAAAATGTTGAAAAAGATTTCCAGTTATTTCCATTTCAGAAAAATAAATGAAGAGCATGATTTATAATAATACACTTTCTATAAAAACACACACACACACACACACACACACACACACACACGCAACCAACCAAATACACCATTGCCTTTTGCAGAACCAGTATGGTTCCTATTCTCCTCTAGAAGGTATGTTTGTTGCTCTTACCAAGAACAGACTTCTGAAAACAATTGTTTATGTTGTAAAATAACTGTGGCTAACCGTGACTCTTAACTTTCCCTTTAGCATTTTTTCAGAATAAAAATAACATGAAAGGAAATTTTTTGGCCCAAGATACAGTACCCATTATGTGGACCATCACCTTAGCCTCCAGGATGGCCGTCTGTGAGCTCTGGGAATGAGAAAATGGTTTGGATCCAATCTGGAAGGCAGAATGCATGGGGGACAAAATTATCACAACTTTTCAGGTCCTAGGAGAGGAGAGTAAAAGAGACATGTGATTACTAACTTTTGGTCCTAAATATCTCATGTTCTTTTTTATGGAGAGACTCAAATTAGAAAGTTTTTGTTTGTTCATTTGTTTGGGTTTTTTTCTTTTTGTCTTTTTGAGACAGGGTTTTGCTATGCAGCTCAGGCTGGCCTTGAGCTCACTTTATAGCCCAGGCTGGCCTCAAACTCCCAATGATCCTCCTACCTCAGCCTCCCGAGGGCTGGGATTACAGTCATGCACCACCATGCCCAGCAGAAAATATTCTTATTTGTAAACTCACAAGCAAAAACTGGCTTGTTCAGTAGCACAGGATATGAGGAAGCTCACAGATTCAATAACAGTCTGGAGAATCAGAATTGGAAAACAAGTAGGAATGAAGGAAAAACGAGGTGGCAGGAGATGGTGCAGGTCATGCTCCTTACCACTTCACAGTTCTGCAACCTTGTGGACAATTTCTCAACTGCCTCTGTATACTACTGTTGCCCCTACCAGATTCAAAGTCCTGGGCAGGAACATTCTAAGATTTGCTGAGCTCAGATCACATGTGGCTGCACAATCCCACTGGAGGACTTAGCACTCCATGCAGACATCATACAAGAATTCCCCTTGAGGGGCTTTATTAGTCTACTCAGGATGCCATAAGAAAATACAATAATTGAGTGTCTTAAATAACAGAAATTTATTTCCTCACAGTTCTGGAGACTAGAAGTCCATAATCAAAGTTCCAGCAAGTTTGATATCTAATAAAAATGTATTGCTGGATTGTAAATGACAATATTGTCACAATGTCCTCCCGTGGCCCTTGCACGGCACCTACTCCAGAAGAGAGTGAGCTCCCCTTGTCCCTTCTCATGAGGACACCAGTCCCAGCAAAGGAGAGACTCAGTCAATTTGGTGACAGCTTAAGAGGTCTTGTCTCCAGAAACCATCACATTGAAGGTTAGTAAACACGTGAATTTAGGGAACACAAATACTCAGTCATTAATAGAAAATGACTTAAAGGTGGTAAAGTCCTGTGGAGTGAAAACGCGAAAGAGAGATGTAACAGCAAGTGCAAAAACAAAAGTTAGAGAATAACAAAGTAAGAGGACTCATGATTTGCCTGCAGATATCCAACCTGGTCTTTCTGGGCTAAAAATTAAAATTCCAGAAGTTACCCATAGCTTAAAATGGCCATGAAAATACACTTTAAGCATTTCAGACATTGAAACATTATCAAATTATTTTTGTTTTATAAATAACTCTTTCCACTTGTACATATTTATTGATTCAAGTAAGGAGTCTTGCCCAACATTATTTACCAAGTGGCGGAAAAATTGGAACAAGAGATGACTGATTTTTTCTTAAAAAATCTGAACCAACTTTTCTTTATTTACTAAAACAATGTGTTAATTAATTCCACACTATTTTTCCCATTCTGCTATTGGAGGACAAGGATTCCCAATTCAAAGATGCAGAGAACATTTCACAGTCAGAAAGCCACTAAGGCCACCCTGGTGGTTGTCTGCAAAATGTTCTTGTATACTTTTGGTTCTTCCCAACAAAACTCTTTGCCTCATATGTCCAGCTCTTCTTCTCACAGCAGGTACCATAGGTGTGTAGATAGTCATGGGCCCCGCTCTCCTGACCAGGAATGGTTGGAGAAGGCATTTGACATGGCTCTAGCCAATAGGGTTTGAATGGAAGTCTTCATGGAACCCTTCTGGAAGATGCAGAAGGAGACAGGTGGATATACCCTTCCTATGCTGTTAGGACCAGATTTGATGTCTGAAATGACTGCAGTCAACATGGTCGCCAGGAGTGAAGCCCATACCAGGGAACAATGTGACACAGACACGGAGCCCAGTCCATGAGCCCATGTCCACAGCCACACTACTTCCAGATTTATTATCTGAGACCATAGTTTTTCTTGTTGTGGAGGCCAGGTAAAGTTGAGATTTTCCTATTTTGCCACCAAATGTGTCCTTATACAGCCACCTTAGAAAAACATGTTTTTCCCTCTTTAGAGAAAGTTAAGGGGCCCTGAATTCATAGCTGTACGTTAATAAGCAAAGCAACACAGGTTAAAGAGACAAGTGAATTGCCCTTCTTTTAAGGAGAAGGTAAAATTTTACCGTTTGGAAAAGGTCATCCTAATTCAGTGAAATTAACTCTATCTGAAAAGCAAGCTGCAGACTCTTTTCTTTCACAGCAAACACCTGTCAGAGTCCCAGTCCTAAATGTAACACTGAAACAAAGTAAAGTCATGCTTCTGCACTGTGAAACATTTGTCATATAAATTGTAATGCAAGAAGGTATGATCTTGATTACTCAGTAACCGAGGGATTAAAATGCCCTTGGACTAAAGGATACCTGAGAAAGAGAAGTGAAATCCTTTAGTTGGTTTGATCTGAAGCAGGTCTATCAAGAGGAGGGTAAGGCGCATCATTAGTATTGTTGTCTGCTAACCACATACCCTGGGTCTTTCATATGGTAGTAGAATTTTGTAATTTTTAAATAACCCCACAACCTAGGTTTCATTTAACTCATTTTCTTTCTCTTTTACATTTATTAGTACATGCATGTAGTATTTAATGTTTCCACTCCTTGGGATAAGTTAGTGCACTTGCATAATACATCTTATTTTCTCTCCTTTAACCTATTTTCTTGAAAAGAAACTGGTCTTCAAAGAGCTTCCAAGATCTCACAGCTAGAAATTTAACAACATTGTAATATGGATCTGGGATGGCTAGCTGAAGAAGCCCCTCTTTTCCTAGCTCCTGTATCCAGGGCTAAAAAGTTTGGGATTCATTTGATAATTTGTCTTTTCTGTTTCTTTGGTCTTTTTTCTTTACTTTTCTCATTGCTGAGACAAAATACCCAGAGCCCAAAATTGAGGAAGGAAAGGTTTACTTAGCTCAGTTTGTGGAGGTTTCAGTCTATAATCAGCTGGCTCCACGGCAGGGTGGCAGGGCACAGGGGCAGCACTTCAAGGTAGCACAAGACAGCAAAAGCAGGGAGACCAAAAAAGAGAGAGCAAACCTCTTTCCCTCCCTTGTACTGTAAGCAGGATGCCACCACTCAGGGAACATGTAGCACTCACATAATCTCCATGCCCTCCTCCTGCACAGGCTCAGGATGATATAGAGCAAGGACCTGGACCCTGCTCAGTCACTCAGTTAACCTTTTAAACTTTCACACTGATGCAACGAACAACATCCCAGAGTGCTAAGGGCATGTCCTTCTCACCCCCGGATGTAGAACTCCTGAGTCACTTAGTCAAGCCTCTGGATTCCTCAAGTTGTCACTATGTATCAACCATAACTATAACAAAGCTGACTTATACCAATAAATCCTTCTCCTACTATCTGCAAAAGAAGCTAAACTGTGTATGCAAATAATTATAATCCAAAATGGAAATTGCTAAACATAATAGGAGAGAAAGTGAGGGATAATAGGAGTTAGGACAGAGATGACTAAGTCCATAGTAAGAAAAGCTTTATGAAAGAATGCAGAAGAATGGTTTTCTATGAAGTAAAGCAATCCAGAAAGCATAGTGCAATTGTTTGGGCATTGCTGAAATCTCAAATTTTAAAAATGCAAAAAAATCTTAGAAAGATAGCACAAAGGAAATGGATATGTCCTAGGTTCTAGAGAGATAGTCAGTTGTTCTGACATTATACCTACTTCACTTGTATTGTAATGTACCATATTGAATTACTGAATTCCTGAGAACTGACTTAGTAGAGGAGTCTCACTTTCCACTGTTACTCTGTGTGTATCTTCTTTTATGGACCTGCATGCTTCTCAACTGATCATGTGCCCTTTATCCCCAGGATACATATAGACCACAGCGTGCCAAAGAGCAGATACAATAGTCTTCCAAAATCCTTCTATCCCCATCCCTATGGGACAGCATATGCCATGTGAGTGCTTCACTTCGGAAAAATACTCAGTGCGTATAAGAAACACTTATTTCCATTATAGTTCTTAGAGGGGACAATATGAAGTCTGTGTTAATATTTCTCCTGGGGACAGGAGGGTAATTTATTATACACCGTAACTGCAATTGAGAGATGGGGAGAAAAGACTTAAACTCTGAAATCAAGACGATCTTCTTTTAGCCTTATAAAGTCCCCATTTATCTTCCTTCTACTCAGATAGCTGAAGCTAAGTACTATTACATGAATGAAAGTGTAGTAGATTTGAAATAGTAAGGTATAAATTATGTTTAATGCAGTTATATATCACCCGTGCATCCATGAAGCCCTTGCAACCGCTATTTGTTCATTCCAAACAGTGTTTAATAACACCCTCAGGCTAGCTGTCCTATCTCCCATCTCATAGCACCAACAGATACAGGTGATTCACGAGCTTTATAAATATGAGGGTTCCCTACAGTGACTGTATCCATATTCTTTCAAGACTGCCATAAATTTATGCACATAGACCAGTTGGGATAATTTTGTAATCTAAACTTAAAGCAGAGCAGTGGAACATCAACATTCAAATGCCCAAATCTAATAAGCAAGTAACTTAAGCAATAAAAATTGCCAAAGATTCCATATCTTGATTCAATGCAAAATATTCTTAGGACAACTTAGTACTAGAGAAGTGGAGGCAAAGATGGGTTGCAACTAGTTGCTCAGGGAAGTCACTGTCTATTATGGTAGGTAAGGCATTAGGAAAATATCTGACACAGGCAGAATAGGATCAGTGGTGCCACACAACCATATAGATCATATGTGTGTGTTGTTTAGCAGAGGTAGAGTTCATGTGTGATGGAGAATTACAGTTGATGTTGCAGTTGCACCTGGATAGATGGATAGAAAGAACTTGAACATATACAGATGAAGGGAAAGAATTTTAGAATAAATCAAAGGAAAATTGAACAGGCTCAGGCAGTCTGTGCAGATATAATATAGCAGTGAGCAGTGCAAGAGCTGACATCATAAAAATGTGCTGTTATGTCCTGGATCTCTTGCTACCCAACAATGTGACTTAGTAAAGCTTATTTGATTTTTAAGCCTCAATTTTTTCTTATGTGAAAGGAGAATAATAAAACTACTTTAATTGGTTTGTTTTGCATATTAAATGAAATGATGTATGCAAGTGTTCAGCTAGGAATGTAGCCAGTGGAATGACTTTAATAATTTCCAGTACTGTACTGTCTCCCCTTTTCTGTGCTTAACAAACTCCATTCTATCTCTGCCAGGAAGAACTTCACCTGATGTTTATCCATCTATTTATTCCACATTGGTTACTGAGTACCTTGTCCATTGTTCACTTCCTTCCCCTGCGATCTGCTGTACTTACTTTCAGAGCAGCAAACATTTTGAGAATGAAGACCAGGTTTCCTGTCCTCCCAGGGCTGAGAGTCTCAGGTGGGATAGGACTTACTGGTGATCTAAAGAAGGGGCAGACGCTAGGGGCTGTCATGCATAAACATGCTAATCAACACAGGAATCCTTCCCTGGAATGAGTGGGCACCCACTGTTCATGTTTTCACAGAAGGACTAAGATTCCTGACTTACCCACCTCTGAGTTAATGCAGACAACAAACTCTGGCCATGGATTTAATTTCTGAGTTTTATTTGTCCCTTGCACATACTTGCATCATCCCACTCTGGTTAAGGAAGAGCACACCTTGGCACAAATGTGTCATCAGGTACTTACAGCCCGGTGAGGCTTCTTGGCACAGAAGGGATAATAGAAATAAAAGAATCCGTATGCGTCAGAGACCCACAATCCTCCATATGTCAGCATAATCACAGCTTCCCTTCTCTCACACATGGCCTTCAGACTCTCTGAAATGCAACATCTCCCAGCTCTGTTTTTATTTTTGTTCCTTTTCCAATACATGCTAGAGAGAAAGGAGAGAATGGGGCTATATTCACCAGCAGAAAAAAGGAACTGAGTTGAAGAAGCAAGGAGTCACTGAAAATGTCTAATAAACAAAGCCAGTGCCAAGAGGTCCCTGGGTAAATCCTTTATCCTCCGTGCTAACTGAGCAGGGCCTGGGCCTGCTGTCTTGGTTGGCTTCCTTGGAACCAAGACTTGGAAGCCATGTG
>NW_004955469.1:4163129-4194008 GCF_000276665.1 Chinchilla lanigera | reverse complement strand
ACACATATACATATATGTAGCTCTTAATCTCACTGTTTCTCTAGTGTTAAAGGTAAAAGACAGCATATAATGCAACTTTGACAGAGCCAGGAAGAAGATAGTGCATGATACTGACTTACAGCTCATTACCGGGAAGAACAATGATATCTTTCCACCTACATCTTTAGGTTTGCCTACCATCCTTTGGCAAACTTCCCTCCAAAGCTAATAAACACCCACAATCCATGTGAAAATACAACAGGGAAATATTAAAAGGGACCTTAATGCATCAGAGTTATAACTTCTCCCTGTTGTTTCTCCTTTCTGACATTACCCAGGTGAGCCACTTAGGAAGTGTCTTTAGGAAAAAATAAACATCTGAATCTTTTCTCTTGGCCTCATTTTTCATGTCATCTAAATTCACTCAGATATTAGGAAGTATTTTCTCTAGAAGCCCAGAAATATCTAAAGAGGAAAGAACAACTGGAGTGGAAATTTAAACAACAGATTGCTTTTCTCATAACTCTTAACCATGTGGACAGAAGTTGTAAATGGCTGCAGAACAGAATATTATAGTGTATAGATTATTTAGAGATTTAAAGCTGAAGTCCTGGATTCTAGGATTTTGGTAAAGAAAAAAAGAAAGACAGAGCTTTCTTCCAGTAACAATAAGGGCCATACATGAAGGGAAAACATGAAATAATACAGGAGCTACCAAAAGTGAATGTCTCAATCTATTAGATGCTGGATATTTGAAGTAGTGAAAATACTTTCATGGGGTGGCAGCATTCTAATACCATAAATTTTAGGATAATGCTGCACACTATTAACTGAAAAAAGTGTCTGGAAGTACTTCCTAGCTATATAGATTCTTGGTAAATACAGCCTTCTCCATATTTGCTATGTGTTTCTTTCTTCGTTCTTGCTTTGTAATAATTGCTATACTACTGCTGTAGCTGCTGCTACTGCTACTGCTACTGCTACAGCTACTACTACTACTAATTTTGCAGTATGCTTTACTTAAAAGCATTATGATCTTCTCACAGGAGCTATTTCCAAGATGTCTGAGTTGGACTTCTTCCTCAAAATTTTACACATTAGGATTAGGCTATGATATGAGAAATGCTGTCCTTTAAGGCAGACGTGGTTCTTTGCTGAAATGTGTTTTCCCAGCCATTAATCACAGGGCTCAATTGCACATTTTGTAGTCTCTGCTGTACTCTTTCCTTTGTCCTCATCGATTTGAGGTTCACATTTCCTTTTGTTTCCAGGACAGGGCTGCTTAGCATGTCTTCAGTAAATAAAGATTTGGATGTTACAGGTATTTTTTCATGCTGCTCCCACTCAGTGTGAACTTTCTGTTGCTTCTTTCTCCAGTCAGAATATCTTAAAGACTGCAGGTTAATCCTTCCTTCTTGTTAGATGCTTTTATTCAAGAGCATCGTGATTCGAGAAGATTCAGTTCTCAGTGGTTATTTTTAGTACTCAATTGATTCAAGCCTCTTCCAAATTCTGAGGAAAAAAATCACTTCAACCAAGAGATCCTATCAATCACAGCATGGTTTGCATGCTTATTTAGCTGGTTAGTAATTAAAGGCAGCTAAAAATACCAGGCATGCATGAATGGTGTGATTTTTATATCTTAGCTCCTTCCCAGAGAAGATGCAAGACCCATCAATCAAACAGTTGGTAGCTGAAGTCATTATCACTGAAATTAAGGCAATTATATACAAATGAATATTAATGAAGTACCTAGTCAAAATTAAGGTCAGTTCTTAACACTTAAAAAGAAATTGTAGAG
The DNA here is from genome assembly GCF_000276665.1 of Chinchilla lanigera. Taxonomy (NCBI): domain Eukaryota; kingdom Metazoa; phylum Chordata; class Mammalia; order Rodentia; family Chinchillidae; genus Chinchilla; species Chinchilla lanigera. The sequence continues at coordinate 4,192,228 of NW_004955469.1, read as the reverse complement.
AATGTAGGTTCAGTGTTAATCCATTGTAAGAGGACTGAAATTGCCACTCTAGTGATGGGGATTCCACCACTGTTGAGCTATTTCCTGTTTCAGAGAGAAATGATCTTACCTCAGTGTTACAACTTTTATTTCAAGATTTCAAAATGGCCTATAAACCTACTTTTAATACAGTGACATGGTGTCCCAATGAGATATAGGCACATGAGTCCCAGACATTATGGTTTCACAACTTTTAAAAAGATATTCATGGTAACTTGTAACAATGTTTTAGTCTTTACATTCTATTACCACAGGATTCTGAAGTAGAATGGAAACAAATCACTTTAAGTGCTTTGTAAAAGCAAAAGAAAGGACATAATTTGTTGATGATCCTTCAGAAAGCCATGAATAGGAAAACAAAAGGAGAATGCAAAGGATCTGAATTTTCTAGACATGGGTACAGGTAATTAAAACTAGTAAAAGTGTCTGCAACCCTCTCCATGCATGGCTGCTGCATGCCACCTCTCCAAAGACAATGACTTCCACAGGACTGCTCTGACCAGGAAAAGACATTGGATTGATTGTCCCACTTCATGTAACTCCTTTAGTAGAGTGGATGAAAGAAATGAACAAGGAAGAAAGAAAAAAGAAGGAAAGAAGAAAGGAAACAAGGAAGGGAGGAAAGAAGGAAGGAAGGAAGAAAGGAAGGAAGGAAGGAAGGAAGGAAGGAAGGAAGGAAGGAAGGAAGGGAGAGAAAGACAAGATAGAGGGAAAGAAAAGGAAAGGCACTAAGGAAGTACAGAAAGCCTGAAGCAGGATAGGAAGAAGGCAAGAGGAAAGACAGGGAAGGAGAAAAGGAAGGGAAGGAGGAAGGAAGAAAAAGAAGGGTCACTGTCCTGTGTCTGAGCACTGGGAAGTGTGACAGATTTTGACCCAAAAGATCTTTCAGTCAGCTGTGTTCCAGCAAATAGATTAACAAAGAAAGTCTTATAAATGGAATGTAGCAGAAATTCAGTCACAGATATTCCTGCTGCTTTAGATTACACTGGCAACGTCAAGTCCAGAAGAGAGGGGCGAGAATCAGAGTGAGAGAGAAGGCTGTACAGGAAGGATCCCAAAGGATGAGAGGGGAGACAACAGAGGAAAGTGAAAATAACAAGGGGTGGCAAAGAGATGACAGGCACAGAGGGGAGGTGTCTCTGTCCTCACAGGAGTGCAGGGAGATGCAGGGACACATGCCTGCAGAAGCGCACGAGCTCATTTTCAAGCGCTTGTTCTCTCCTCCAAAATCTCAGAACAGAGAGAGAGAGAGAGAGAGAGAGAGAGAGAGAGAGAGAGAGAGAGATCAACACAGAACTATGAGGCCTAAAATGAGATCAAAGTTGCCAGGCTGGAGGATGTTAAAACCTTGTCAGTTTTGGAAGCCAGACTCTGGAGTAGAGTAATGCTCTCTCATTTCTCAGAACCCTGCTCTACCCTGCAGAATGATTCAGTGCCTTTCTGAAGCAGTGCCACAGGGAATCACATGTATCTCACCTTCACAGAAGCACATCTCTTCATACACTCCAAAGCTGAGGTCAAACTTTACTTGGTTTTGTTGTTCTGTTGATCTTTTTTTTGAGAGAGAAAGGGTCTAGCTATGTAATCCAGGCAGGCCTTAAGCTCACTATGTAGTCCAGGTTGGCCTCAAAACCTCCTGCCTCAGCTTCCCAAGTGCCAGGATTATAGGTGTGTGCAACCACACTAGGGGAGATCAATATTTAATGGGCACAGTCCACTTCCGCGCAGAGGAACAACCCCTGCCAATTCCTTCCGAGTTCCTATTTTAATTAATTAATTTGAGAACCCTGGGGAGGTGGACTACGTGTAAAATGATACATGTATTATACATAATATAATGAGGTTTGTAATATAAAATGAAATGTTTGAAGTATGAAGAAGGGTGTGTGTGTGAGCAGGTAAATGAAGAACTTTCACAGTACCTGCTGTTAGTGTCCCGACAGAGATCTTCCCGGGAACTCTGAAGGTCCAAAAAGGGATCAACCGAACTCGCCACGGTCTGTGTTGTCCTAAGGGAGTCCATGGACACTGCCTGCTGCAATCCTGAAGACCTACTCTGGACAGGAAGTGATGGAATAACCAACCAAACCAAGAGCTGAGGTTATGGAATTAACATAATCCCTAAAACTTTCATTTCTGTCCTTCCTCTTCCAAAAGGCTGCCTTAGGAAGAATTTCATTAATTCAACACTGCACTCATTCAGAATATTCTAAAACATACTCATTGGGAACTAAGCCACACATAAATGCATAAGTCATATTTACAGATACACCCTCAAGTGTCTCTTAATATAACACATTAGGAAAGAATCCCAGACTGAGCTGAGAAAATCCTGTGTGTCTCCAAATTCCAAACACCAGAATAGTTTGGTGTTTTGCTAATGGCATCTACATTATGCTTTCTTAAATAATTTCCTTATTTATGTAAAGACAATTTTTATTTCATAGTGCAACATAGCAAAGGAAATCCAATTCATTTCAATTTTAATTATACCACTGTTAAATAGTGCAATAATTAGACTTAATATAAAATTTACAGGATTCAAAAGAAACCAATTCCACCCTCTACTTTTTTATTCATATGTGCATTTTTAAATTTCATGTAACTAATTGTTTTTAAAAATATAGAAAATGACAACAAATTATATCATAGCCATGTACATTTCAATGTCAAAATGTAAAAAAAATTTACATTCTGCCAAATGATTTCAGTTTTGTTGTTATTTTAAAAAAATTATAGATTTAGTAAAATGATTACCTCTCCATTGTTATCTTACCTTCATCCTTAAATAGAACTAGTTTCCTACAGTTGAGAAGGGTACAACTCATTATTTTATAATTTTTATTGTATCTAATGTGTTAATAAGCCAACACATGTACTAAATATAACGTATCAATATGTTGCATGCTTTAAAACACTACTCAAGGTTTCACTATCCTAAATTCCAAATTGTTGATTGGTTCAGATAACAAAAATCATGAATTTTAAAGATAATAGAACTCAAAGGTAAAGGGCAACTGGGATGTGGGAAAAGAGAAGGGAAAGAAGGAGAAAGTGTGTATGTATGTATAGACAGGACAGTTAACATGGCTGTTCTACTGTCTTGTATTTCTTTGCTGAAAGAAACTGTCAATGAGTCCTTGGTTGATCAGCTTTGTATGTCTATATCTGTTTTCATGAGAAACCACTTTGAAGATATCAATATGTAATACAACATGCATTGTTAATTCCCTACCACTCTGTTTGTAACTCCGTACTGTCTGTACTGTTCCTTTGCTATTTTGTAAAATGTTGTCTGTCTGTTAATATTTTCCTCCTTTTATTTTTAAAATAAAAAAATAAAAAACTACTTCTGCAAAAAAAAAAAATAAAGATAATAGACTATTCCACTGTAAGAACAAATCCATTTATTAATTTATTTTATTTTGGAGCAGTTAGGGTGCTCCAATTTTCTCTACTGTTATCAATTTGTTTTGTAGTGAAGTGTGAAAACATATAGATTTCACATGTACGGAAGTTTCTGTAAAGAACACATGTTGTGAGTAGTTGAATCAGCTGAGGTATCAAGTACAAATATTTTTACCTTTACTAAATGCTGCCAAATTAGTCCACAAAGTAACTGTCAATTGAGCCTCACATGCATAAAGTTGCCCTTATCCACATCATTTTATGGAATTTAATTTCACCACATTTGGATGTGTCTATAATTTTAATGGCTATAATAATTTCGTATAATGATTTAATTGGAATTTTTGTTCTAGTTCAAAATTCTAGTTTATTGTTTTCCTCTTTTTACAGTGATTTTAATACATAAAACTGAGTGTCAATATATGTGTGCATATACACATACTATTTCATTTTGCTTCAGTTTTGCCTCAGTATCATTTCCTATTATGTTTTCTTTAATTTTTCTTTAGTATCATCCATGTATATCAGAATCTAACGTTGATCACACTGTTCTGTGCAGAACTAAGTGTGCTTTCAGTCTGAGCCACCTCCTTCTGCCTTGCTTGCAGTAATTTTTCAGCAATTTATTTTCACTTTATTTTTATATTAGAACATAAGCTAATTTTACTCATTTTTAAACACAAGTATAGAGAAAACATCTTCATTATCTGTTCACTATTTTTTCTTGAATTTTACTTCATCTATTTTTCATTACTCTTTGAGTGCATCCATTTAGCAATTGTTTGCACAAGTTTGTGAATAACAAAGTGTCTCAGATTTTATTTTCTGAATATATATTTGTTTTCTTTCCTGACTACGTGCTTGTCTTTATTGCGGTTTGCTCTAAATTGAAGGGCACCTCATTGTTTTACTTTCTTGAAGATATTAATGACGTCTTTTCTTCCTCTTCGTTTACTCCCAGTTTCCCCCAAGTTGCATGCAGCTGTTGAGTTTGGTGCCTGTGTTCCTTGTGGGAGGAGCTTCTCAGCGTCTTCTCGCTACTAGAAGTAGGAAAGTGGAGAATGACAGAATTTCTCAGGAGCGCGGAAAGGCCTGTGACTCCGCGCAGGCTCCAGCTTCGCACGGGGTGTTTCTGTGGGGCTCAGCCGTCCGCACACTCCCACAGAGTCTCCAAACCTACCTCTGGGTAGGCGAGGGGGCTCAGGAAAAGCCCTTCAGTCTTCTGCTGGGTGAAGATTCTGAAAGCCAGTTCAAGAGAGGGCCAGGTGCCTCGGGTTTAGCATTCATGAGATGCTTGCTCCTTTTCTTCCACCCCAGAGACCACTCATTCTACCATCCCTGAAGAACAGACCCGCGGACATCACTGGGGGTGGTGCCAGTTTGGTTGCTGCAGAGGTTAGGGTGGAATTCAAACCATCAGCTTTGGGATCTGAGCTGGGGACTGATGGAGCATATTTCTAGCTGCGGCAGCTAACTAGGTCTCGAAGGTGGGGCCTCGGGGTCTCTATCTGGTCCTCACTGATCCAGTTCTAGCTCTCTTCCTGTGCTCTTCCTCCTCTCCACCAGCAGCTTTGCCTCACTCTGCCTTTCCTCCTTAGCGTCTCTGCCCAGTCCTGCACTGAAACCAGAAGCAGATTAAATCGCTCTTCCTTTAGGTGCGGGTATTGGCTGTTTCTCAGCGACAAGAAATCTAACACAGTTGCCCAAAATCATAGAGTAAGAAAGGCATTTACATCCTCAAAAATTTTTACCAAACCTTCTTTTCTTAACCCTTCGTCATTTGCTTCCATTTTTAAAGGTAAGTGGTAACTTTGAACTTTCCTTGTGTAATAACTGCTGAATTTATTTTTATTCCATTTTATAAAGAGTGACGCTCCTCAGAGTTGCTGGGTCTGTGAAACTGTCTTAGTATAAGATTCATATTTCTTACTAGGTCTGTCGCTGACTTTGCTCTTAGAGGCTTCAAAATCTACAGTTAAATTCTGCCCTTGGCCTTATAGTCACTACCCTCTATTCTTTGCCCTAAATGACCAAAGTTAATGTTCTCTCTGCTCTTTCAATTCCCTCTTCACTTATGGGTGAAATTCTCAGACTTTTTTAAGTATTCACTTGTGTATTTAAAACACCTTAAATAATATTTTGGCTAAATTTTTCCTAGATTTTAAAAAATGTCCATTTTATGTGGATCACACAGTTATCTTAGTCTATCAACCTTCCGAAAGCCACTGCACCACATTCGTCTGATACAGTAGCAACCCTAAATAAATGAATTCTTCCACCTGTGATTCCTGCTAATTAGGAATCGCTGTCCACATTTCACAGATGAGGAGACAGACAAAGCAAGGGGAAATTACTATCTAAAGAAGACCCCACAGAGCTGGGATTTGAAATCAAGTTAGACCAACTCCATGCCCATCTACAATCAACCAAGCAATCTCCTATATACATCATTAAAGTCTACAGAGGAGTACCAGATGCCTAAAGGGAGTGCAGGCCTACATTTGTAGATGGGCACAGGTGTGTGCCTGATTATGCATCTACACAGAGATGGGAGAAGGGAGCACTTAAGCCACAGTGTTATCCTAATGGTTGGTTCAGACAGTCTACTTGTTGCTGATTTGCCTCTTTTCTCTCTGCTCATTCAACAGAGTCTAATAAACACCTTATTTCCCTTCTGACTGACTTTCTATTTATTCTGTATTTTCTGCTGAAAATGCCTATTGTGTTCAAGCGATGAATGTCACAGCATGCACAATGCTTTGTAACACTAGGGACTCTGAACAATAGCTTTACTTTGAAGTGAAAAGGGATGGGGTTGGGAAGATGAGACGACCATGCAGAGACATCACAGAAATGTGTGTGTGTGAGAATCTATAACTTTCTAAGAGAAGCCACAGTGCTTGTGATATTGTACTTTGAATAGTCATTAATAAAATGCATCTATAAATCTTTAAAAGGCAAAAGTATCATCCTAAGAATGCTATTATTTTAAAGACCTATCATAAAGATAGGATTTGGGCTAACAGGGTTACTCATTGGCATGGCATAAATCTATGCTAATGTTGTAAATTTTATCACATTTCTAACAGTAGTATGGCCCTAGGAAAGAGCCTTGCCTTATTCATCAATCAAAATGAATCATAAATTATTACTTATCAATAAGTTCCTAGTCCCCTTTCCTTCTCCTCTGGAAAATTCAAGGTCATCTCGAGCTCAGGATCTATAGTTGATTCCTCTGAGACATTTATCAAAGTGGCAGCTCAGTGACTTGCACACAGTAAGTCTACAGAGAGTGTATCATTAATGGGAAAGATTCTTGTCTCCTTGGAAAAATAAAAATTATACTTTCTGACTGTGATTAGCTGACCTAGCAAGTGCAGTATGAGACAGAGTGCAAAGCCAGGACCTGAAAATATCAGAGGAAAACTCATCATACAGCCGTTCCCCAAATACTGAAAAAAGAAGAGAATTGTTTATCTCAGATAAATGCCACTTCCCTATTGAAACTGGCCATGGTAACTCTAACTCATACAGGGTCCAGTTCTTTCCCCTACCCACCTCAGGTACTCTCTGCACCTTCTTAGAACTTATGACAATTTGTAACTATTTTATCTAATTCTCTTTTCAGTTGATTTTTAAGTACCTTCCCTTCTAGACTATAAGCATGATGATGTAAATAAACTATTCTGATTTATATAACCTTAAAATAAGTGCAGATTCCATGTTTATTTAGAAATACAGTAATTACTAAAATTATTCCCTCTCCTTTATCTTCTTTGATATAGAAATTAGAACTGCTGTTCTGAGCAGAGAGCAGCCACTCCACTTGCGCAGTTTCATCTCGATGCTCCACACAAGCTTCGGAGACTGCACAACCAGGGAATCGTGTCTCTGAGAGTTGTGGAGTCTCTCTGCAGTTGAAATGCTCTTTCTATGTAAAATCTTCCCGTGCTCTCTCTACTGCTCAGCGGCAGTTGAGAAGCAAGTCACTTGTGCAAACTCTGAAAGACTATTGATAAAAGAAAACGGATGACATTTGCTGCTGGCAGTTTTATTCAAAGGTACGTGCCTGAAAGTCAGAGAAAGATATCATGATCCACAGGAAGCATGAGATCTCTGAAGACAATGTAGGAGAAGCATATTCACAGAGCAGGTGCATTATTCCACGGCGCTTGGTGAGAGAGAGAGCTCAAAGACAGAAGGATGGGTGAGTGGGATATGGTGGTAAACGCCAGGAGAGAGACTGCAATATAGGGATGCTCGTCTCTCAGGCACCATGACCTTGAATGTTCCCTTAGCCTCTGTGTAAGTTTCAGTCCAGTGGAAAAGACCCAGGAAGCACTGCAAACACTCCTCATGATGGCTTAGAGAGGAGTTAAGTAGGATACAGTGTATAAATCTGATCAAGCTTGCAGCTAGTTTGACAAGAGATACAGAAAAAAATAAATAAAAGATTTCTGGGAAGAACTGGCTCAAGGAAGGAAAGAAAATTGCCCTAAATTTTGTTACATTTCAGCTGAGGTTGCATGGAAAAATTAACCAGAGAAATTAGCTGCGTCCCAATCAGTGTTCTAATGCAGCCATTTAGAGGGCTTCATGCTGCTTCATTGCCCAGGTAATTACATCTCATCAACCTGAAATTCTCCAGTACTTTCAACTGGAAAAGCTAGTCTTCACTTCTGCACATTAGAAGTCAGGTGCAAAATTGTATTGACCCAGTTTGGTGCCATCTTGTACTTCAGTGCAGGTGCCTGTGTGAAAGTCCTATACATTATTTCCAGTTGCCTTTGTGGCTCTTTAAAAATGTAATTTAGTAATATGGATGGATAAACAGATGAAAGTCTGTAGAGGAGGAAGCATTATAAATGGGAAACTGGATGAAAGAGTGCTGTATACCAGGAATGACTTCATTTATCACATTCATTCAACAAACATTGAAAGATAAAGGCCTTTCTTTAAAATTTCAAATAAGAAGTTTATCGGTCATTGGTTCAATTTAAGAATCCCATTGGAGTGATGTAGATTAAGGAGCTGATTATAGGACGTAGTTATGAGGTTGCAATATGGTTAGGCAGGCTATGTGTGACAATCATTTTTCCATATAGTGCTGGGGCCAGCAACCAGGAAAATGAGATGGATCTGAAGCTCTGGAGAGAAAGAATAAGTAAGAACAGTGGGCTCTGTGGGAACCCACTTTGATGAACAGGCTCACTATTAACTTCTAACTGCTCCCCTACCTTCACCTTTCAGCATGAAAGTGAATGACAGGTCCCTTTCTTCATGACGCTAAATGTACAGCCAATGCAGGAATTGGGGAGACTGAGGTAGCTTGGGGAGGTGCAAGAGTGGGAACCGGCTCTGGCCAACAAGGGTAGTGTCAGATCTTTGCAATCTGTGCGAACTTAAGGCAGCTCCACAACTGGTGCTCACACTCTGAACATGGAAATTGCTTGCGCACTTAGACACTGAGGATTCAATGAGATGATGGCCCAGGTGTCAAGGTGAGAGCAGGTGACAGTGTGCTTGGGAAACAAATCCTGGAGCATCCTGAGGCTTGGCTGCCTGCTCATCTCAGGAACATTCACTTCTTTATGTTATGCAAGCTAAGATACCTCTTTTTAGGAATAAGCTAACTCAGCTTTGATTTCTTCATTTTGAAGTTACAAGAGATCTGATCAATACAATCCTGGTGAAGTTAGAGTCATAGGATGAGATGTAAGCTGGAGACAGGTAATTCCTTTCAAAAAGGCAGTGCCTAATATGTTTACACGCTGAAAACGATGATTCATGAATGAGTGAGAGATTCAGAACCAGGAAACATCATGGTGTATATATGTGGAAAATATAAGGTGATTAGTATTGGCTTTTCCCCAAAAGTTCTATTTGCATTAAAAATCCTTCCACATGAGTTAGATCTCACTATAGCTCCAAAACAGACCTTCGGGGACAATATTTCATCACTTTTTACCATGACACTGATTACAATTTTTCCAACAGCATGAAGATCAATGCATTTGTATCCAGGTTATATATTTGTTTTCTTTTAAATGCTTAGCAAATTGCCTAACACTGTTGTGGGCTAATGATTAGAATAAAGTGAAATTTCGCTAATTAAATAATTTAGTAATTAATACCAATTCCTCTTTTGCTATCAGTTTTGAGGTTCTAGGATGATGCAGTGCTGGGGGTGGGGAGAAATGAAGTCTTAGATATTATTAAATTCTTATGTGTATTTTCCTGAATCTCATTTCTCCACTCTTACCTGCTGCTATTCTGTCAGCATGTTTCCAGTTCCATAATATTCCCTTCTGGAGACACAGGTTCTAGCACTTCTGACCATTTGTGTTTCACTCCAGTGATTCACTGAGGAAAAGAATGATGTCTCTGTATATTTTCTCAGAACCCCATAAAAGGGTCCCCTCAACTCAGATTTTAGATGTACAAGTTAGATTTGCTGGTTGCATGCAGTTGGGGATATAGATGTGCAGAAGTTCTGGGCTGACAAAGCTTTCCTCATAAAAGTGGACAAAGACTGTCCTACATGTGAGGAAACTGAGGAAAAACACAGCTGTTTCATCTGGGATGCTCTCCAGCATGATGTGTCCTTTATGGTTATTCAGTTACTTTTCTCCTCTGTGTCAGTTAGTTACATGTGCTGAAGATTTGATTCACAGTGACTTTACGAAGTGGAAATGTAATTCTCTGGTATCACAAAAGTCTACACACAAGGAACTTCGGATTTAGAAGCATATTTCTTGAATTCCACTCCACTTTAACTCATGATTTTGTCAACTTTTGTTTTACTTCTAATAATCAAGTTTTCAGGATGGCAACTGAATATCAGAATCCCTGTGTGAGTCAGAGTGTGGTTGGCAGGTGCTAAGAAGAAGGCACATCCATACAGAGCAACTTGCAGACCTTACTCAGATCTCAGTGGAAAGACTGTATCACATGACTACCCTTTAAATAAAGACAAGGAGGCTAAGATCCTGCTTTTCAGAAAAAAGTGGTAAGTGCATATTGGCCAGGCAAATAATAACTTTGGCTTTATGCACAGACACTATTACAGGTTTCTTAACGGCAGAAATTGAGTTAGGTATTTCTTTCACATTCTCTTTTACTTAGTTTTTAAAATATAGCCTCATTAACCTTCCCTGAACATAACTGGGAAGAAATTGGCCTGTGACCCCTTGATGACTCATTTCAATTCAAAATAAACCAGCGTTAGATGTAAAGTAAGTGATAAAACTTCACATTTTAACTTTACAATAAAACTTCACATTTTAACTTGGATATATAATTGGTAAGTTTTTAAGTTTATATGCAAAATATAACTATACAGGCAAAGAAAACAAATCTTACCTAAAAAAGAAAAAGAAATGTGTTGGTAAGGATGATTGTAAAGGCTGTTGGAAGAATACCAAGAGATTTTTGAAGAAAAAAGAAGGGTAGAGTTGTATGAGTGTTCTTTATCTTGACATGAATACATACGGAAATATAAGTATGTGTGTATAAAAATTAAAAGAAGTCACCACTACAATCAAAACATGTTGTTACAGAAGGGAAAATAAGGAAGAGCAAAATTTCAGCAAAGTACAGTAAAGGAATCGTCTTTAAAAAGCATAGAAAGGGAAGGCAAAATGGACTTGGATTTCCAATTCCAGTTTATTGTTTCTGTGAAGAACAACTAATGAATGTGAACTGAACAGGAGAAAAACTATAGGAGACTAAAACAGGAGGATTGTAAGTTTGAGCCCAGCCTGAGCCATTCAGTGATTTAGCAGGCATTTATCTCAAATTTTCAAAAAATGGGAAAGGATGGAGGTATAGATCAGTGGGAAGACCTTGAATGTAGCAAAAAGCATAAGTCATTCAGATGAAAGCCTGCAAGCTAATATCAGCACTTGAGGGTTCAAAAGAAAAGCAGAAGTAGAGGGACAGATCTCTTCTAATTCTTGGGGACAAGTGAATGGCCAAGAAGTCAGAGGAAATAGCACCGTGATAGTATGTACCTACCTTACCCGCAGGACAGTTAAGCATTGAGGTTGGAGACACAGAGGAAGGCCTGATGAGAATAGCCCAGGTTCCAGAGAAAGGCAGGTAGAGAGACATAGCTGAGCACTGGTGGTCCTCACTCAGGAGCATTTGCTGAATTTTAAGCTATGCAGTGTAGAAGCTGAGGCGCAAAAGAAAACCAGTGAAATCCAGAGCTGAGTTATGGGCAATAACACTGTACTAAAGAGAGGAATTGAAGACCAGCACCTGCCAAGAATAGACGTTCTAGTAAGCAGCTCTGTTTCTCAGTTGGAAGCCTGGAAAGCTTCACCTCAGAAATAAACACGAACGAAAGGATAATCAAGCTGTTCAACCCAGTCACACTCAGTGGCTGACTAGAATGAGGGAAGATACGATATGCTCCTATTTATGCCTACGGCACAATATGGTACACACTTCTTGTGACAAATATATAGTGTCAATAATTCAGTAATAATTTAACAAGCTTACTAACAATCTATGTCTATGTATCTATCCTGTGACACTGTCTTTCCCTTTATGCATACAAACAAAAGCACTGTGCACTGCAAGATGTGTATGTTAGTGCTTAAGCTCCGTCATTTACAAGAGCTCAAAACTGGGAATAAACACCGAAATGAATTTCTTTCAAAAATGGAATGGATAAATGTATTATGTCACAGTCAGACAAGTAAACAGTATACAGTAAAAAAAAAAAAAAAACCCTACAGCCTTGCTTGTTACAGTATTTTAACTGAATCTCTCAAAAAGAAAAATGAATAGAATAAGTCTGATGCGATCACATACTGTGTGTTTCCTTTCACATAACCTTCAAAAACAACAAAGCAGCTGCTCTGTGGTGTAAAGTGGGAACAGCTACAGTCAGTGACGTAATGACCATGATAAGTCAGGAAGACATTCCTCTAGGTAATATGCTTTAAAATGGTGCTAGTTACATGGGTATATTCACTTTGAAAATATCACTGTGTTGTTTATTTAATATTTGTACAGCTTTATATATTTTTATTAATAGTTAAAAACAAGTTTGAACAAATAAAACAAGCACATCTATTACTACAATCAAAGAAAACAAGTATAATCATCCCAAGTAGACCAAACTTGAATTACTAAAAAGCTCAGTTGATAACTATTACAAGAATAACACCCAAATCAAAATAACACTGAACAAAAATAAAGAGATGGGCTCAAAATGTTGGAGTAGAAATAACAATAGTAAAATTATGGGAAAAAAGCATTAACTTTAAAAATAGAAAACTACTAACTATATGTGGTAATTCACAATAAAGATATCCCTGTTATGGCTCTGGGTCTGAATTCACTAATTCTAAAATCAGATATTCAAACAATAGGACAGCAAATAATCATAGACTTGGTAACAAAAGAATACATACTGTCACATTTTACAGCTTAATTAGATAAAAATAACAGATATAGTATTAGAATAAGACAATACACTAGATGAAATACATGTAGATAACAAAATGTATCCCTTATATGAAACGTTTTTCTAGACACGTTCTAGTATACCTACAAACAAAATGTCATAACTTCTCTAACATGATATAATAAAATCAAAAATTTATTGAAAAACGTTATTTGAAAACTAATCTAATTACTTAAAAACAAAATCTCTGCTAAATAGTCTTCAGATCAAAAACTAAATCAAAATTCCTGTTACATATTATTAAAATCAACTACAATAAGATTGTTATGTATCTTAATAATCTCATTGCTGCTATTTAGTCTCTTACAGGTGTGGTGGAAGATTTATAAAGAGAAAAATTCATTTTATTCAATTATATTTTTCATTAAATAAGAAAGAATGAAATCAAATGAAATAAATATTCAACTCCCCAAACCAGGAAAGTTGCATCAAAACAAACTTAATAAATTAGTAAACATTAAATTAAAATATAGTAAAAATTTTAAATGCATCTGAAAACTTTTTAAAGCAAAGCATCAATAATATCTAGACAAGCATAATAAGCATGATAATAAAAAGTACATAAATATGCAACATGATAAAAGGGCATAAATATCATTTATTGAAGAGAGTGCTTGATAAAACCACTTATTCACAGGATGAAGAATTGCGAAGAGCTTTTCTTCTTTTTTTTTTCTTCAATCTGTTTGAACTGTGCTATACATGGTGTAGTTTTCTAGAATCTACAAAAAGATTACACTTTCTTATATATATGCTGTTGCAGACTTTTCCCTATTGTTCTTTTCTATTAATAATTTAACCAAAGGCAGTATGTTTGCTATTTTAGGTGGTGTTATCACTATTGCAAGCCCTTTTGTCACTTCTCCATTCATTTTCAAAGGAAGTTAAAAGCTTATGGGATAAAGCAATGCAAAATCAATATACTGCTTTATTACAAGTCAGCTATGTGCGTGGTACAATATAGAGCTTTCTAAGAGGAGTCAGGAACACTGGCTGCATGGCTGCACAACTCCTCTTCAGCTTTGGTCCCAATCTCACTACCAGGTACTTCTTGGAGAACAGGACCCCAACATCTCATGAGTAAAATTTAACAAGAAGTAAAGGAGTGGTCTTGAGCCTTGAGCTAAAAATGTGAAAGAGGATAAGGTGTCTATGTGTGCTTTTAAGGTCCTTTAAACACAAAAGGACCTTGCTTTTGGGTAAACAGCTTGCTCAGCACCCTGGAACCCACACAGTCAGATAAGGAACACTAGGGTGGTAGGACAGTGAGTGTATGGCAGCATTCAGCTATACAACTGTCTTCCTCAGATGAGTGTGGGTGGAGACAGGAAAGGCTACAAAGCAGTTCAGAAATAAATGTGTAACTATTTGCTCCAGTGTCCAGAGAATCTGTGTCAAGGGCAGGAATGAAACACTGGCTATAGCATAGTTAAAGATGTGCATGTGGATTTGCATTTGCTTTTTCTAATGATGTACAGCAGATAAATAATCAACCCAATTTGACTAATATCAAAAATGTTTCCTAATGATTGCTTAAATGAGGACAGCTCTGCTGTGAGAGCACTTTATTTGTTTTTGTTTTTTTTTTTTTCTTTTTTCTCCGGTACCGGGAACCGAACTCATGACCTTGCACTTGCCAGGCAGGTGCTTTGCCGCTGAGCTAAATCCCCAGCCCCTGTGAGAGCACTTTATAAAAGCAGAATAGGCAGTGCCTTAAGGACAGTATTTTTCTAAGCCTTGATAAAGAATGGTGAATGAAACACACTGTATTTCTTCATATAATTGTGAGAAACAATTAGTTCTTTTCAGTAAATGGAAAACCAGATCCAAAGGAGATTCTTTAGAAAATAGTTCATCAAGTGAAACCTGGGGGAATTGTAGGAAATAACTGTTGTGGTGGATTTAGAAATTTTTTTGTCTACCACCAATTAGGAAAACAGTCTATTTAACCCTGGAATATTTAACCCTTGGTCTTTATCATTTGTCAGGTGAGATCATTGCTGTTCTGTTCTGTTCTGTTCTTTCAGTTCCTCTAGAGATTTGCTGGGACCCCAAGTGCTGAAAGCATAAAGATGAATGAAAACCTTGAAGTTTTTCAGAGACAGATCCATAAGCATGTGTAATTCATCTTGTGGCTTCTACTACTGAGAATTTATTTCAGGGATTTAAAAATATCAGTGAGAATTCTGGCATGTAGAGTCATCAACCAGAAATAGCTTTGTATCAAATCTCCAAATGGTCTTTCTGATTGGCAGCTATGCCCAGGACTAAGGAGCAGCATTTCCTGTTCCTTAGATTGATCTGCTCTCTGCATAGAGGAGGCAGCATTTCTAACTAAAACTCTGAAATGTTATAGATCTTAATGTGGACTCAGCTCCTTATCAGTAAAGCTCCCAATACTATAGATAGCAAGTGAGTTGTAAAGAACTTCCTGTCTACAGTAGCTAAATGTAGAACATAAAATTTTAGGACTAAATGGAACTATAGCAACCATCATTTCTGTTAATTGTCTCGTTTTGTAAAAAGGAAACAGATTTAAGAAATTCACATATCTTGACAAAGGCTATACAGCTAAAACAGACCCTCAGAGGTCTTTTAGACCTTTACAGCTCTTTTAGCTGTAAAGTGACTCACAAAATGTTTATTATACCAATGTTTTTAACATGCTCAGCATGGTTATTTTATTAATTTAATTATATTTTAATAATTTGCTTGATCATTGCTAAATTTTTTGAAAATATCTGGAAAATTATCTATAAACTAGAAAACATAAAGTGAATACTGTTTACATTTTCAAGAGAGGTAAAGATTGGAAAAACAGACGGCCCTCCATATCTGCAGGTTTCACATCCACTGAGGCTATCAATTATGGATTACAAGTATTCTTTAAAAAACTGCTTTTGTACTGAACATTTTCAGGCTTTTGGGTCACTATTCCCTAAACAATACAGTATAGCCACAGATTATGTAGGATTTACAACTGCATTAGTTATTATGTGGGATAAAGAGATGATTTAAAATGTATAAGAGGTGGTATACAGATTGTATGCAAGCACTACACCATTTATGTAAGGAACTTGATTATTCATTGGTTTGGGTACTTGTGGGGTATCTTGGAAGCAATCCCTCATAGATACCAAGGGACTACTATAACTGACTGGTAAGTTTTTGCTGATGGTGCCAAAGATCTGAAAATCACAGTGATGGTATCCACTGATGAATTTTGTAAGAAAAAAAATGTTTTTTAATTTCCTAGATAAAAACTGTTGGAGTGGCCATTCCTTGGTTTTAGAAAATCATTTTAAAAATTAAACTTGAGTCATCTGTACGAAAATGAATGAAATTTGTGACCATAATATTAAATGAGATAAATTAGACACACCAGCTTAAATATTGCATGGTTTCTCTTGTATGAGACACGCAAAGTGTAAGTAAAGAGTAAAGTAAAAAATAATAGGAATTAGGGAGATCTTTCTCAAAAAGGAAGGAGATGAAGAAATGGAGGGAGACAGAAAAAAATGGGGAAACAAGTTATTAAGATGTGTTGTTTACATGTACAAGCTCCACATAAGGAATGCAAACATTATGTACTGCAAACATGTACAAAAAAGGAAGGCGATCAAGAGATGGATGGAAAGGGGAGGGGAGGGGAGGGAAAAGGATGAAGAAAAGGAATTAATCTGTATAGTGCACCTGTGCCAATTCCGCACAAGGAATTGAGCATCATGTACTACAAACTTGTACTAATAAAAAATTTAAAGTTTTTACCTATTATATTTCCTTAATAGTACAACAAAATGCCAAAGTGCATATATGATTTGAACTCTTTTATAACAGCTTGGACCACATGCAGAAGTTGGAATCACCTCCTGCTTCGTGTCTGCCTTGACAATATCTTGGGAAACCCCAGCCTGGATTTCTCCTTGGGTTCAACGTTTGTAGTCAAGTGACTCTCGAAATGTAGAATATATTCTAATCAAGTGAAGTACTTAGTAAATTTGGACAAGAGCACTGAAAAAATCAGAGTTTGAAATGACCTTAAAAGTTGGTGATTTCTAAGTCAGTAAAATGAAACTTCACACTGATAAATGGCTAAAATTTCATATTTGGGCTCAAAAGTTAGGTTAGTATGGTGGAGACCATCTGTGAAGGTTTTACTGTAAAATAGGCTTATTGATGAGTACAAAAAGGACGTAATATCATTAATATAAAAAATAATGAACCTATTACCTGTAGCAATTCAGAAATTCATGGGAATTTATACATTAGACTTTTCTGGATCACATGAAGTCTAAGGTTCAAGCTTGCACTGTGAGTTTCACATTTTACAAGCTATATTTTTGGTGCATCCAAAAGCAAATAACAGAGCAGGAAGGATAAGCAGATATGGAAGAGACTACGAAGTCAATGAGTCTAGACACTCAAGAACTCACTGTGGCTGAAGGAAATTCAGTCACTTCTCAAACAATGTTTCATACAGAGCAATCAGTCTCAGTTCTGCCCTTGAAGAACTCAACAGCTGCATGAGAACCAATATGTAAATATTAAACCGCTTGGCACTTTGATCATTTGCTGGCTTCAGCCCCTATGGGGTATCCTGGAAACAATCTCTGTGGATATGGACAGGCTCTTGTAAGTGGCAAAGTTCCCTGCTGATCACATCAACGATGTGAAAATGCTTCTAATATTTCGTACAGGTATGAAGTAGTCTACAATGAATGGTGGGAACACCCAGACAGGAATGATTCTTCATGGTCAGAGCAGCAAGCAAGGCAGTTGAGATAGTTCAAAACTGGCAAATCAGTGCTAAGGAAAAGAGCTATGTAACTCAATTAGCTTGACAGTGCCTTTGCCATTCTATAGGTACAGCACATTCACTTCACTTCTAGACCTGTGCTTTTCCCATTACCTCTACTGAAATGTCCCTTCTCCTAATCTCTACTTACCCTCCAAGATTTGTTGGAAACTCAGCTCCCTCTTCATACTAATCTGTGGTTTATGCCTAAACTGTATCCAAAAGAGTTGCAATTATTGCATCACTTGTTACTATAAAATGCCTCCATCATAACCTATTTGTTGATTTGGTATTCCCACCCTTTACAACAGAGACAACATGCATTTTACCATGCTTTGTACCAGAAGAGAGCATACCTAGGCTTGATAAATATCTTAGAAGTCAGTTAGACCATTTCTCTTATAAAGGCCCCTGTCTGTAGGAGCTGACAAAGTCCCTTCCTTTGTCTTTTGATTTTGCCATCTCAGAAAGCAGATTTCTTTCTGAGAAACAGACTGAACTTCTAACCCTTCAGGGGCTTAATAAAAGGCAGCTCACCTCTCCAGTGAGGCTGCCAGGTTAGACAAAGCTCTGGGTTCCTAAAGGTGGTCTTGGATCCATCACAACCTCTGTCCCCATTGTAGTGCTTTTGTTCTTAAAGTCTAATCACAGAGAACACAGAGCTCTGTGTCCTTGTATCCTGAAACTTGTCAAGGCATCTTGGCTTATCTATATGCTCTTTTTGTTTCATCCATGACAAAGCTACTGAAAGCCTCAGGCAGGGGCAGTGGCTGTTCATGCCTGGTGCAACACATCCCAATTGCTTCTTCTCTTCTGAACACAAGTCCTTCCTGTCAGACTTGCCTTCATCTTGTTACAAATACGGCTCGTGGATGGGCCCTGCCCAGGGAACAATCAGCGTGCTGGTGATTGCTTTGAAAGCAGTATTATACTAATACAGTATCTCATTAGAACACCTTTTCTGGGAGCTAGAGGTTTCCTCCCAGTCCAAATGGAGATTGTGGTGTTCATTATGTGTTCAGAAGTGCTGCTTCTCTGCACGGTAAAATGGCCTGAGGAGAGAGAATCTTTTGACCTTTGTAATTGCTACAATATTATGGAGGATTCTTTCTCCATTTGAACAGAGCAATAAATATTGCAGAGCTGCACTTTTCTCCTAAAATGCAATTAAAATACATTAAAAAAAAAACTTTAGAAGGCATTTCAGTGGTGCCACCCTGTCCACCCTCTGGAAGGAGGCACGTGTGGGGAATTGTGCTGCAGGTGGCAAGACTCCGGGTCCATTTGGGAGGATTTCCAGCAACTGGCTGGGGGCCTGGAGTTGCAGAATTAGCTCATCCAGTGCTCGAGCTCTGGGTTTCAGACTCATTAAGACTGTCTTGTCAGGGTAGGTATGTGATCAGTTTCTGGACTGCAAACTAAGCCCAATAAATTGCTGAACTCGGCTTTAAGAAGTTAATTACCAAATCTGGTGCATGTTGTGCAGAAAAAGGACAGAAGCTACAAATTAATGTGCAGAGCAGCAGTTTCTTTTTCAAATTAACTTCAAAAATATAAATATACCTCTACCACTGCTTATTCCTAAACACAGCTTTGATTCACCACTGAGTTCCTATCTCTTTTCCATTTTCCAGCCAGTTTTTCTGGTTCTGTTCTCCTACAGGTGCCTGTGAAGATGTGCTTCAAAACAGGTGTGAGAGACTTTTCTAGATGCAGTAAAAACTTCCCCATTCATGCTAAGTGCAATGATCTTTTCAGCAGAAAGACACATTGACTCCCCACTTTATAAGTTTCCCTAACAGGTCCTCTTTTATGACTGGTATTCCTCGGTGCATTTTGGAGTTTTTGTTTTGCTAAACTGGTGACATAAAATGTGACTGCTGTAGCATTCACAGCAAGTCAAGTCATGCATCTGTGCCTGGAGCACTGAGAGCCATGGTGAGAGGCAATGTGACATGAGCGCAGTTCTTCTACACTGCTGGCATTTTGGAAGGGCATCGAGGAACTGCCCTGCCCACTTTGTTTCCCTCCTCACCATGGTCCAGGTTTGGACAAGCAGAAGAGGAAGTGAGTCCTGACCTATTTGGCTCCAATTCCTTTATCTTTATATGTTGAACATAATCATGAGTCTTTCAAGCAGGTATATTTGAAGAGTGCTAGCTATACGTTTAAGCATATTTATGAAAACAAAGCTGGGTCAAAGTTACAGCAGAGTATGAACTGTAATAGTAGAAACTTCTTGTCTTGTTCTTGACCTTTGTGGTACCTAGCATTAGTGCCTAGAATAAAAATGAAGGCTCCTTCTTTGTCCTTGTTGGGATTAGAGAGAAAAAACAAGACAGACGTCATGTGTTCACTTACAAGCTCACAGGCTAGTTAATGAGACACAGTGTTCAAAGCATGGGGTGCAGATGCGATGATGCCTCAAGAAAGTGGCACAGGCCCTCCATATCCAGGATTCCAAATAGTAATTTTTAAAAAGCACCATTTTACTGAGCATGTCCAGACAATTTTTGTCTTTATTCCCAAACAGCAAGACAAATCAACTCTTCATTCAATATTTACTTTGTGTTTGGTATTATAAATAATCTAGAGGTGATTTAAAGTATACAGGAAAATTGCGTAGGATATACGCAAATACTACATCATTTTATATTAGGGACTTGATAATCCTCAGATTTTTGTATCCACAGGAATCCTGGCACCAATTCTGTACATATAATGAGGGACAACAGTTTATACCAAATGCTTCATGAACCATGAGGATGAAGTACCTTCTGGATGAGATAATGTGTAAACAAAATACATACTAAAGAAACATTCTAAGGGGTTTCACACTTAATCTATTGTTTCACATTATAGAACACTTTTCAGAAAGCTACTCTGTTACTAATTCTTCCAGCCAAAATGAACAAACATTTCTAGAGTATCTACTGGGAGACAGGTGCATGCTAGGTACTCAAAATTGCTGTGTGCTGTGTGAAATCCTTCTGTGTTGTTAGGTAGACAGAGTCCACATAAGCATAGTAATACCAACTTAATAGATACAGAAATTGAGGCTGAACAAATGTAGGTCACTTCCCAAAAGCATCATCATTGAAAGGAGCAAACTAAGGCTTCCAATCTAATTATATCTTAAACACCAAACTCTTGATCCATCCATACCAGCACGCTAAGCAACTGAAGGGCAGGAGCAATAAAAACATGTTTTCTTTGCCAGGAAGAAAAGATATAATCATTTGATCTTCTTCACTCCTGATTCACCAAGTACTATATTCATATTTGGGTGCTTTTAAAAAGGAATCAATGGCTCACCATGACTTTTGTTTGCTTTATTAAAAATTAGACAAAAAGGAAAGCTTAGAAAATTACCCGTTACAACCACCTCCTCCTGTCTTCTTCAATTTATCCTGGAAAGACTTTGCAGTTGGCTAATGGTTACAACATAAACAAAATAGCTTCTCTCTTTTTCCTCATTAAAATGAAGGAAAAAAATCAACTGATGCACTGCCTCCTTGTTGACTGGTGGCTCATTACAGAGGCTAATAAGAGAAAATACATTCTCATATACTGATCATTGGAGCTCAGAGAATTTGAGAAGAGCCACCTGCTGAGTAAGTATCCATTTTCACTCTGACTTTGTATGTATTAGTCTGGTCAATTTCCCCAAGCTGCCCTGATTAGGAAAGTTTTATTAAAACAAATGGAGATGAGACTTAAAGTTAGTAGTGTAAAACAGAAGCTATGCCTGCACTATGCATACAATCTTTGCCCTTGGCCAGATGTGCTGGCCACTTGGTAGAGGTCTGTAATGGCAACCGCAGTGAATTCACTAGAATCTTAGGCTTTTCTTTCCTGCACACAGCTGGACTACATTTCCCAGTGACCTCTGCAACCAGCTGCCATCTTGCCATCTTTCTTCTTTCACCCTTCTGAGGGAAGTGATCTTAGCTATCTTCAAATCCCCACAATAAAACATGAACAGTTCATATATTTAATATGAATCAAGAGTTCTCTCTGTCTGTCTCTGTCTCACTCTCTCTTTCTCCCAAATTCTTTAGCTCATGGTAATTTATAAACTAAAGATGTAGATATTTTTAATGAATAATAACTTCTGAATAAGTTCATGGACATCAGTGCTTCATACTGCCAAATAAATTCACTAATAAGACTTTCAATGAGCAAGAATTTTTATGTATTACATGCTTAAGATGCCAAGGATTATCTGTTAACCATAGCTAGTGCTGATTTACCTAATATTTATGCCAAATAGCTATTTCAGAGACTCATGATTTTTTAGTTTTAGAAAAAAACATAATAATTATGCCATCACATTTCAAATTACATGTATTAAAATCCTGAAAAAATATATCAATCTAAATAGCTATCTAAGTATTGTATATATGTTTGTTCCTTAACAAAAAGAAATTGACATTTGTACACAAACTTGATAAGATGCTTATCATGTAATAGGTTGCAATAGATGTTCCATGGTCTTAATGAAAATGAAAATGTAACCACATTGAATACAGATACCTTGAAGATTTATTTAGAAATCACTTATTGTCACATCAAGAAGAACTTCCAGCTATAATGGAATTTATAAATAGAGGCACACAAGACAGCAACTAAGTAAAATAAATAAAGGAAGAGAAACAGGGTCACTTTACAGGTATATTTCTGAAATTATCCATTACCTTAGTGACTTTTTCATTAATAGGACAAAATATCCATCATCTCCAAATTAAACAAAGAGAGGCTTGTTTTGGCTCACAATTTGTAGAGGTTTCAGTCCATAGTCAGCCAGCTCCAAGGCAGAACGTCATGGCAGAAGGACATGGGGTAAGAGGCACAGTTCATGGTATGGTGGCAGGAAGCAAAGAGTAATCAAGGGAGGAGGGAGGGAGACAGACCTTTCCAGGCCATGCCCCAGTGACTCACTTCCTCCAATCAGACTTCACCTCCCAAATCACATTTACCTATAAGCTCATCAGTAGACTACTTCCTCATAACTATCACAACCCCATGATCCAATCACCTCCCCTAAGTCTGACCTATCAGTCGGGGACATTTAGATATAAACCATGACATCCATAAAAATTTCTTTTGAAGATTGAACCACAAATCTATTGGAATTGAGTTAGGACAAAGTCAAAAAGAAAACCTTTGGATCTTAGTAAGACATATCATTACAGACTCTAAATTACTTCTTGAAAGTAAACACCTCAAGAATGAGAATGTTTAATTCAACAAAAAAATTGAGAGAACACATTAATAAGCCATTTTACAAAAGCAATGAATGAATAACATCTAAGATATGAGAGAAGAAATTCACAATTCAATGGAAGGGTAGGCTTAGGTAAGACAATTTCAGTACCATGTGGTAACAGTAACCTAGAGAGATATGTACAAGGTGCAACAGAAATTTCAGGAGCTCATAGGATATTAACAGAAGAGATGACAGCATAGCTGCATCTTGACAGGAAGGAACTTGTGTTTTGGGTAAATGTAAACCAGCAGCAAACAATGGTAGAAAGACAGAAAATTGGCAGTGTTTCTCTCCTATTTCATTTTGCCCCAGACACATAACAGGTCAGAAAAGCTACATGTATAAATTCATTGTATATACATGCATATATATACATATATATACATTTTTTTTGAAACAAGGTCTCACTTTGTAGTTCAGTCTGGTCTTGAACTCACTATGTGGCCCAGGTTCAGAAAAGCTACATGTATAAATTCATTATATATATATACACATATATATATATTTTTTTGAGACAAGGTCTCACTTTGTAGTTCAGTCTGGTCTTGAACTCACTACATGGCTCAAGTTCATAGTGCTCTTCCTGCTTCAACCTCTTAAGTGGTAGGATTACAGGTGTGCACCACCACACCCAGCCATTTTATAATTTTTATTAAGGAAAAAATGTACAAAAAGATAAAAAACCTGAAAAAATATCCCAATCAGATCAAGTATAAAAATTTCTTAAAGATAAGAATCAGATAATACCTGTTCTATACAGAAACATAATAAAATTGGAAACTCAAAACACATACAGGAAACGAGGAGCTATTGAAGTTGAGCACAGTGTAACTGGAGTCTGCTTGGAGCGTCAAGTAAGAGAGCTGCATAAATAAATTCAGCTTCCCTGTGACAAGTTCTGGCTATGGACAGTTCAGTCCATAGTGCCTATGTAAATTTACTACAGTGACACAGACCTTCAAGTGCTCACTCTTTTCTTTACTCACAGGAAAGTCAGACATAGTTCTTGTGAACTCCCAGCACTACTTTTTCACATAAAACATTCCAAGCAGAGGGAAAGAGGAGCAGAGAAATGTTTTCCTTGTAGATAATATAGATCTTTCTTTTATAATGCAAAGTGGAGGAAAGTCTTTCCATCAGATGTCAGTACTTAGGTTAGTTCATATATTCTTTACAGCCAGATTTGTGGAAAATTCAGTTCGTGACCAAGGACAGATACAGTGAACAGAGCCTATCCTCATTAGTACATTAAAACTGTGAAGCCAGACTACAAAACTAGATTACAAAGCTAGACTCCTCAAAATTAACATACTCATAGTAAGAAATAAAGGGCACAAATGAGGGGACAGTTGTTAGGCACAGGGACTTGGCTTAGACTTGAGTGACACTGAAGCTGGATAAGGCCTGAAAAGAATTGTCAAGAAATTTCATACTAAAAATGTTTAGAAATTTTGAGGTCCATGCATCATTTCTGTTTTCAGCTTGTGCTTAGTAGTGATCGTGGCTTATGCTAGGAATATAAAATAGAGGTACTGGTGGAGTAAGACTCTGATGGCTTTCTGATCCAACAAGTACGGGGGTTCTCAAAAAATAAGATTTAAAAGTATTAACAAATACCAATCATCAACATTTTCTTCTCTGTTAAACATAACCTAGGGCAAACTCTTACAGTTGGAACTTCCATTAACAAGGGTGTTTAGGACTCATCAAATATACATCCATGAACAAAAACCACCAAGCTAAAATGAATAAACTGGAAAAAAGCAATTCAAGAGTCCAAGAGAATCTCTTTAACTTGTTCTTGAAATGTAATCATTCAGAGAGACAATCCCCATTTTCAAGGTCACTAGGAACCTAAGTTAGGTGGGCTGACTCCCGTCAAGCTGTAAAATTACCTACTACCTTTTGTCATAAAGATATGAGGAGCTGGATAAAGTCATTTTTTTCTCTTTAGATAGAGGCAATTGAATAACCCAACTAGGAACCTCAGTTACCTGATGAATTTAGGATAAAATTTTTGTGACAAATGGTGTTCTATGTGCTCTTATATGAAGACTGTTGTTTTTCTTGAGAACTTTATACAGTTAGTGTATCTTTTTTTGGCTATGAAAAAGGGTGGAGTTTCATCCTAGTTTTGAAACCCTCAGCAGGGTGTGGGGTGTGTGTGTGTGTGTGCATGTATGTGTGTGTTTGTGTGTGTGTGATGTATATTACATTCTTGTTTAATGCTTATTCAATAGCACTATTTTCTCTCCTTTTCACTTTTCAAGAAAGCTTTTCTAAAGTGATACTATGGAGAACCTCTCACTGAAGTAGTGATTGGAATGACTGTATAGAAGAAGAGACCGTGGTGACAATAGTTCTCAGGTTCTTGTTAAGGTTAGGGTAGACTCTGCAAGGTAACAGCAGAATCAACAATGGGTTATTCTCAGAGATGTTTGCTCTAGCTGTTGTATTCCTCTTGCTCTGTTAGGACTATTTAAACTGGGTCAACATGTGTCATGAAATAAAACTCTCCCATTCCTTCCCTGTGCCCTGACAAAATTCCTATACAAAATGTTGCAAGTGTGTTTCTTCTATATCTTTGTCCTCATTTCCTTGAGTTACAAATAAATAGCCTCAAAGGTACCAGCTGACTGTTGTTTTCCTGAAGCTCTTTTTTGCTGAAGAAGCAGCCTCTCTGCGACTCTTGGTGACTGGATGAAAATCTTGTCCCTGAGTAATCTTTTATCCTCTGTGCCACTACAGTCACACACTTTGATGAGATACATTTTTATTTTAAATTATGCAATGCAGCTAAGGGACAAATTTAAAGAGTTAAAAAAGGAGCCCAGAAATTCTCCCAGAAAGCAACATATTAAAGAAACTATGTGCCAAAAATATTGACATAAAAGATATGTATAATGTGTTTAACAAGAATTTTTGACAAATAACAAATATAGTTTACATGAAATATAATAAGGAAAAAGGAAAATTTTTTAACATTTTAACAAAATGTGAACTTATACATTAAAATACTTACTAAGTTTCAAGAAAAATAAATCGAAAAAATTTTCAAAAAAAAAAAACATTTGAACACATTGTTATATTTTGAAGCATTAATAAACAGAAAACCCAAAACATGTTCATAGCAAAAAGAACTTGCAGTCATGCTAAAAAGATAAAATAAATCATTATTGGCATTATAGATTTTGGAAGATAATTAGTAATTGAATCATTCCCATAAAGATGTGAGAAAAAATGATCTCAATCCTAAAAAATTATACCTATGCAGAAAGCAACTGGGAAAAAAATTTCCATGCATATATAGTTATAAATTTTTTACCAACATACTCTAAAAATTTACTAGGGTCCATATAACATTCATATCAAAGTAAATATAGGAAAAATAAAATATAAGAGTTAAGATACTTGTAACAAGCCAGGCATGGTGGCACATTCCTGTAATCCCAGCACTCGGAAGGATGACGCAAGAGGATAACCGTGAATTCAAGGCCAGCCTGGGCTACAAAGTGAGTACAAGGCCATCCTGAATTGCACAGTGAAGTTCTGTCTCAAAAAGACAAAAATAAACAAACAAGATACTAATAACAATAAGACATTATGATATGTCATGTGAAGAAGTAAATTGTGAAATAAAACACATACTGATCGCAGTATACCAAATGATGAAAGAAAAGGGAAATTAGTACTAACATTATAAGCCTCTTATCTTTTCTAGAGGAAGATATATGCAGATATGGGTATACATATATGTTACATAACCTCATATATTAATTGCAGTGAGATTGAAAATGTATATTAAAAATATTCAATCATCAGTAACAGGATAATTGAAGTATGTATAACTGATTACAAGAAAGAGAAAATAAAGCAGTAACTTGGTTAATCTCACAAAAGGCAGAAAAAAGAAGAAATTAGCAGCAAAATAAAATAAATGAAAATAAGAAAAACAATTCTAGAATGAATGCATTTATTAAAATATCTCATTGTATCTCGTAACACAGACAACTATTATTTGTCAGTTTAATGTAAAATAAAAAGTAATAAACCAAGTCAGTAAATAGAATCATATTCACAATAAGTTTAAATAGATTAAGTTCTCTATCAAGCAAAGACTTTCTGGTCAAATAAAAAATGTATACAAATTAGAAGTGTGATACCTATAGCCATGTGGCAGTATACCTGTGAATATAAACAAATGGAAGAGAGACAAGGACAGAGAGAGAGAGAGAGAAAGAGAGAGAGAGAGAATAGGGAAAAATGCATAGGCAATACTTTGAAAAAATAAAACTCAAAGTGAAATATAGTGAGTAAAACAAGTGATTGAAATAGATTTAAAAAGGACAGAACTGAATCAATACAACTTAATTACTGGAAAAATCTCAACATTTCCCAATTGTTCTAAATCTTCAACCCAGCTATCCAACCAATTTATGCTTAATATAGTAATAAAAACCTCCCCAACTTAGTTTTTTTTTAAAAAACAGAGGAAGGGTAGTAACATAAGTTAAATTGATGAGCTAATAGCCCTTAAAATATAGATGAGAAGTATTAAATGATATAGTGCATACAATTTAAGAGTAAAATAAAAGTATAAAAGACTAAAGTATGAAGAACAATATATTGCGACCAAGTGATTTCAACCCAAGAATATAAATTTTGGTCAATATTGTGGTTAAGAAATAAAAGCTTAAAATGCAGATGGTGGATCAATTCGGCAAGTAATCAGTACAAAGGGTTTGATCAATCTTACATTCTAATATCTAGTGGACTGAGCAACTTCGTTGATGATAACAGTATGTAACATAGCAACCACTGTAAATTTCTATTGTTTTGTTTTGAGGTCATATATCATTTTTGTTGTTTTTATGTTGTTTTGATTTTGTCTTCATTGTTATTTTGTCAGTTTTTTAATTTTTAAAATCAAAAAATCAGTGCAGAGGGACAGAAATATAGGGCATGGTGATGTTCATCTGTAATCCAAAAGAATTCAGGAGGCTGTGGCAGGAGGATCATTGTGACTTTGAGAACAGCCTGGGCTACAGAGTGAGTTCAAGACCAACCTGAACTGCATAACAAGACCCTGCCTCAAAAAAGGCAAAAAAAAAAAAAAGAACAACAATGTAGGTATGAAAAGAGAAGATAAAGCTACAGCTACAGAGAAGGATATACCCTTGATAGGAGGCAAGCAGCTCATTTCCTGACATTGCAAAGGAAGATGTGATTTTGCTGGGTGGAGGTAAATTTAAATGAGAAAAGCTGAAGTTGGAGAGGGAGCATATGAAAGCTGCTCAATTCCCCCTACACACACCTCCAAAATTTAAAAGAGATGTTTCCTCTCCCATTTCTGAGTTTGATATTTGAGAAGAAGCCTCAAGGAAACTGATGAATACTCAGAAGTGGTTGAAAGTAACATCTTGGTTACTTTCTTGTCTCTAAGGCACGCTGACACTCACAACTCTAAGAAGAAGAGCTTTATTTGGCTCACAGTTTGCAGAGGTTTCAGTACAAAGTTGGCTGGCACCAAGGCAGATTGGCCTGGCAGAGGGCAAGGTAGAGGAGAAAGAGTTTATGGCATGGCAGTGGGAAGCAGGGAGGAAGATCAAAGAAGAAAGGAGATAGATCCTTCCAAACCATGCCCCCATGCCCCACTTCCTTCCACCAAGTTCCACCTCCAAATTACAGTCAGCTATAAACTCAGCAGGAGAGCAACACACTGCTGACTATCACATCGCTGTATGTGCGCATGAGGCTGTGGGAACTGCTGAAAATAAATCATAACAGGTAGAAAGTGGAAAAAGAAACCCCTGTTGCAAAGCAATAAAGTGGTTGATATTATGGAGGTTACAGCTAGAACTGGAGTGATCTGCTAATATTTTTGCTATTGGCATTAACCAGAAGATATGTAAAATTTCTACTTTTAATGTCAACTTAAGTTTTTCTGACTGGTGTTATTATTCTAGCAGTGAAACAATATTGTTCTTTAGTTTCATTTACCTTTTTATTAACAAAAATTAATGGGCAAGCGCCGGTCTTTGGACCGGCGACTCACTCCCGGCCTGTTGGTTCCCCGGAAGGAGGGCTTCCGGCGCACAGGGAGCGGTGGG
>NW_004955469.1:4126549-4161331 GCF_000276665.1 Chinchilla lanigera | reverse complement strand
AAAAAAAAAATTAATGGGCATTTTGGCATAGCCTTCAAACAACCTGACAATGAGACCAAGAGGAAGAAAGTGTTCTAAACAAGACCTTACTTCAAAGTAATAAGCTATAGATTTGTAGTAGCCAGAACAGAAGATCCTGAAATTTAACAATGAGAGATAGAAAAGGGAGGCATAATCTGAAGGAGTTCATGTTCAAGAACATCTCCATGTCCTATGTCAGAAATGACAGCTGAAATCCTTGTGAAGAGGTGTGGATGACAAATTTTAATAGCTGTCATATCTAATGATACCTATTTTTAAGATCTTCTTCTGCATTCTAATTCCCTTTTCAAAACCTTAATACTTTAGAAATTAAACATAATAACTTCTATTAATTATGTCTTGGAAGTACATCATCATGCCTCTCACTAAGTACTGGGGCAGATAGACTAGAAGAAATTGGGAGAAATCATCTCACAAGGCCAACGGGTAGCAGGTAGCAGTCTGGACATGTTCCTTTCCCCACAGTGATACATAGAAGTACTGAAAGGGGAAGAAATACTCACTATAATAATATAATAACTTTCTGAAGAAAAACTCTATGTCACAAATATGAAAATATTAAGTTTATTGTGAACAACAGTCAATGCTTACAATTTTCTTTTTTCTTGATCTATTTAGCATGCTTGAATTTGGTAATCAGAATGACTGATCTGAAAACAATATGCAGTATAAGGACCATTGTTGAATTCCCACCATCTTGTATGGTAGAGCTCTGCATCACTTCCAATGATTTTTTTAAAACATTTTTTTATTTTTTATTTGACTTATTTCTTTTCACTTGTTACTATCTTTGATTGTTTGATCAATCTTACATTCTTGTGTCTAATGGACTGAACAACTTCGTTGAAGATAACAGTATGTAATATAGCAACCACTCTAAATTTCTATCATTTTGTTTTGAGGTCATCTATCATTTTTGTTGTTTTGATTTTGTCTTCATTGCTGTTTTGTCAGTTTAAGTTACAAAATAAAAAAAAAGATTTGGGTGGTGTCAGAAGTTTTGAAAAGTAGGAATCTTTCAAGTTGTCTTTCTTAGTGGCAAAGTTTGATTTTTGAATTCAGAGTATGTGTGTGATCAGCCACTCATGAGATTATGCAACTTTGATGTTGAGTGAAAGATTTTCAATGAAGTTCAACTGTTAACTAATAAAAAGAAAAGAAAAGGATGGTAGTTAATGAAGTCTCAATCTACAGCACACTGGGGACACAACCATGTGTATCATCCAGTCCTAGGAGCAGAACAGGAGGAGAGGCTCCATCATCTTCCACACTCACCTTTCCCCAGATACATCATGGGTTTTATCTCACCTGAGAGAGAAAACATGATGTATTTTTTCCACATGATGACTTCCTAGAATATCAGGCATGAAATAATTGCCATATATCAATTACAAAGTGGACATATTACACACCTAATGTATTTTCCTTACAACAGACTCAGGCATAGAGGAAGTCCCCAGGTTGACTATGAAAAGATTCTATTCTTTGGCTCCCAAAGGCATCTAACTGGGGAGGAGGAAGGACTCCACACAATCTTTTTCTGGGCTACTTTCACCCCTGCTAGTCAGCTGGGGTCAACGTGGATCAATAAGTTCAAGCACTGGGTCTCTTGGAGCTTTGTCTTTCCTTTGATCGCAGCAATGCCATGTGGGTTGATTTCTAAGGTATGCCTATTCTTCACAGGCTTGATCTCTAGTTTAAGAATGCAAGTTAAGTAGGGATTTTATAGGAATTTTTTGGTTTTAGGAAATAAAACATAAGAGACCCCTTGCCTCTTACAGTCTTCTGTAAATCTCCATCTCTAATAGTTTTTTCCCTTCAAAGCAAATTTCTGAGAGCATCATAATGTAAAAGCTCCAACTGCCGTGTGTCTAATTATCCTTCAACATCTAGGCACAGTTCAGAGAGAAATGATAAGCAGTATTTGTTGTCAGGCTGTCTCCAGGAGATGACAATTTATATCAAATCAGTATGTGTCAAAATAGGAGAAATGCCAAGGTGGAAATTCAGTCCCACAGTTCCCAAAAGTGGCGAAATTTTCTGAGCAGCCTGTGACGTTAATGTGCTTTCTGCTTATACAGAAGAGCAGGCCTTTTCTGGCAGCCCAGTTCCTTTCTGTACCACCACCCACGGGCTGATAAAGCAGCATCTCCTTTGCCCAAAGCCATTTGCTGTGAATGTTCTGAGCCTTCCTCTCTTGCTCTCCACCTGTTCACTCTTTAGTCCTGTATCTGCCAGCTCAGAGCTCCCAGCTGAACTCTTCAAACTTAATACACCTTCTTGCCTTCTGGACTCTTAGTCTACTTAGCATCTGCCCAACAACTTTCTCTACTGAACTCTTGGCTTCTATCCATTCCTTCTATCCTACCTTAGCTGTGAAACTCCCAGAAATCAAACACTGATGCCAGCAATTTATACAGTGCTATGTATGTCCTCCCTGATTCTCCTGTGATAGAATGAACGTAGATTCATTATATTTATTTAAAATCTTGTCCACTAGAACATATCTTGCTCATAATGAAAATTCTATGCTCAGTATATATACACATAAGTTCTTATCAAAAATGTATGTGAGTCATACATCTTTCAGCAATTCTTTTCTAAAATCTACAAATACTACTACATTTAAATATGGTAGTACTTTGGTTCATGAACTTAATTTGTTCTATGATTTTGGAAAAGATGGTCATGTTTGTGTTTGTGTGGGAAAGATGGCTGTGGTAATGTTTGTTACCAATGTAGAATTTGCAAACAAAAACAAAGTTTTGCTAAATGGTTCTGTTTGTGAAACAAATTGCAAACAAATGTGTTCATGAGCTGAGGTAGCACTGAACTAAGGAATTGTTCCTTACGTTTTATGAGGACAGCATAATCTTGTCCTATGGACAACACAGTTGTGTCTCCTCCAAAATACAAACATTGAAATCTCCTAAGTTCCAGGGCGATGAATCAGGGGATATGACCTTTAGAAAATAATTAAGACATAAGGCTAGAACCCACATGAATAGGATAAAAGAGGCCACAAAAAACTCCCTCACCCCTCTGCACATTGCCATGTAGAGTCAGAGAGGAGATGACTGTTTGGGATCAGGAAATGCACAGAACCAGAACCAGACGCGGATCCTGCCAGTACCTTTATCCTGGATTTCTCAACCTCCAGATTGTAAAGAAAAAAGTTTTTAGTATAAGCTACCTCAGTACATGGAGTTTTTGTTATAACAGCCCTGATTGTCCTCCTCCACCTCCAACTTCCTCCTAATTCTCACCCTTCTTTCCTAGATAAAACATACGACATTCACTGAAAAACTGCAAGACAGAGTCAAATGTCAATTACCTCACTTTTTAACGGCTTTAATCTCCATTGCCTCCACTGTGGTAATGGCGTCATGCGTGTTTTCATGTGTTCAAATTCCTCAAACACTATACATTACATATGTTCAGTATTTTGCAAATCAGTTATACTTCGGGATTGTTCTAAACCTATGCAAAAACAAGGTAAGATGAAACAATCTGTCATAATAGAATTGGTGGTTATTTCCCGTCTACTATTGGGCTAAATTTCCAATGTACTTCTCAACATATTCCTTTGACCCACTCTTTCCGGGCAACATAGAAAAATCATACCTTTCCCCTCTGCTTAGAATGGCATTTGCTGTCCCGTTATCAATTCTAGTTAGGTAAAGAAGGTAAATCAATCTGCCATCAGACTTTCCTCTCCAAATTTGATTACATATTTCCTAAATCACTTGCTTATCCCAATCCTGCTTTTTAATTACTTATTAGCAAAACAGAGACTGGATGATCTTGCAAGATAAGGTGAAGAGTAACAAAGATAGCACTTGTTCCTGAACCTTCTCAACTATCTGGAAAAGGGGAGTATGAAATGGAAAATGCCTGCTAATACTGTGTCCTTTATCTCCCCCTCATTCCTTTTCAGAGTTCATAAATGTTCCTGGCTTCTCCCTCTATTGTAATCATAGGTATTCCAAAAGTAAGAGAATCATCATAAATGAGAACTGCTGCAACTAAGCAGCTACTTTTAATTTACCTGACATAATACAGACATTTTTGGATTGTGTTTTAAAGAGTGACATCAGCAATTAAAAATACGAGAGATGCAATTTGACCATGGAATCAGTGGTTGAAATTCAGTAAACTGTAGGAAATCTATCCTCTAAACAAAGAAGTTGTCCCTTCTTAATGAACAAGGATGTTCCCCTATTACAGTTTTAAAATATTCCATATGATCCATAACCAGGATAACACATATTACGGGTGATCACTAAATATCTTGGAATGGTTACATTTCTAGGCTACCAATACTTAGTTTTCTTCTACTTGGAATTTCTCAGAAACTCTTTCACCTACCTTATCACTCACAAGTCAATTTTCCTACCACCTGGCAATGAGCCACTGAAAAATAGTGACATAATCCATCTTTAAAGTTAGTAATCGTGAATCAGCTAGCTGCCCACCCGACCCCATAGCTCAACTTGCTCAATAGAATTGGAGGCTGAGGGATATGTTGGCTTCTCCTCTGACAGAGGATACACTGTTCCTGATATTTGATGGAAAATAAAACTTATTTCCTTCTGCCTAAATTACAGACCATATAATTGCCAAAATAATATGAAAAAACTATTACGGGGTATTTTGTTCTTCGTGTTGCGCTTGATTTTTCCACAATGTACTGTGTAATCTGAATCTGTGGGTTGTGTGTGTTCAGCATTCTGAATTCCTTGCTCTGGAAAGTGGAACTCAAAAGACATAACAGCAAAACACAACTTGAATCAAGATTTTTCCATTTGTCTTTGAGCACCCTTGATATCAACGGAATCATTTACAGTCCCTCTCATTGTTTGCTGCATAAAGCTGGCCAGATAAAATATAAGCTATTGTCTTTTACCTTTTGTGTTGTGAGGGTATCTAATTTCTTTTCCCAGACGCACATCATGCCTGCTCTGGTTTTGTCTTTAAAATAAATCTGTTGCCTAAAGCTAAATATACAGTACTTTGAACATGGCAATGAAGCTATTTTTAATTTGTCCTTTTGTTTTAATTATGCTGCTGGTTTTATTTTGTAGGTATAATTTGCAACATTCTTGCTGCCACCTGCAGGCACCCCTGAGTACCATCTAGGATGGCGGAGTAGGTAGAGAATTACCTGTTTAACTAGAAATAGAGATTTTGTGGCATTTCTAAGCATTATTTGTCAACCTGGATATGAAAATGTTGAGAATACTTTTTAAACAATATCTACATCTTTATTTATTTCATGAAAATAAAAATGTCTGCAAGATCCTCATAAAATCAGTAAATAGGACAATCTCTGCAAACAGAAAGAATTCACCTGGGGATAGTACAGGGGAAATTCTACACAAATGTGTTCTTAATCGTTTCTATAAGTAATAAAATCAGCATGTTTATGAAAAACCTAAATACATAATTGATCAAAGCAATTTTCACAGTTTCAAATTTATTAGCTATGGAAATAGCTGATGTGAAAGAAAGGTTAAGAGGGAAAAAACTAAGTCTTTTAAAGAGTAATTCTCTCTCATCTTGACAACTATTACTAACTACACTGAGCTAACTAAAATTAAAGCACACAAAAGAAACGCAGTAAAGAGAGAGCAGCTCTTGGGAGACTATTTAAGACACACACACACAAAAAGACATAATGAAAAAGATTGTGCTAGAGTCTCATAACCCTCTCATGGATCTTAGTCCTCTATGAAGGCATAAAAAAATCTGCTCTTGTGCAATCAGAATCTGTTCTCTCTTTCAGGTGTGGGTCTCCAAGCAGAGAGGTCGTTTACTTTTGGAATACGCTGTGGTCTAAATAAGGCCACGTGGGGGCTGGGGATTTAGCTCAGCGGCAAAAGCGCCTGCCTGGCAAGCGCAAGGTTGTGAGCTCGGTTCCCAGTACCGGAGAAAAACCAAACCAAAAAAAAAAAAAAAAAAAAGATTTAAAAAAATAAAATAAAATAAAAATAAAATAAATAAATAAGGCCATGTGGCCCACTCACTAATATCCTTAAAAATGCCTACCATTTTTCTTTCCAGTAACCATCCTCTCTCTCTTAGAATGAAAATTACTACTCCATATGTGATGAAGACTGGTGCCACTTTCTTAATCTTTAAGACTTTCATCTCTTAAACATTATTTTTTCACAGAATGAATAGTAATGCTTGAGCATTGAGGAGAGAACATGTGTTTTCTGTGGATTTCATTTGATTTCTCTGTATAGTTTTTCTTTTTTTCACCTAAGATACTAACATTTGTTTATTATTTATTCAGGATACTAGCCTTCTTTGTTACAGGCACTGTTTTGTGCTTGAGATTTAGAGATAAATCTGACAGAACCTTCTCTGCAAAGCGCATCCCCTCTTCTGGAGGTAACAGAAACAAGGGAGTGCAGCAGAGTGACAGGGATTGGTGTGGAGGCAGGAGCTGGCACAATGTCTTGCCAAAGAGGTGGGATACTCTGTGCTTCAGTGGAAATCCCTGAAGGCAAAGGCATGAGGGGAATTCTAAATGTACCAAGCAGAAGCCATAGCATCCCCGGAGTCGGCCATTACTTTCAGTTCTTCCTTTCCCTCCCCCACTTTTTTTGGTATCCTGTCAAAGAGTCTTGAAAACTTAATAAAAAACTTGGCAGGACCATCTTGACAGTATCAACTAGGACCCAGAGGTTAGCACGTGAGTTGCCAAAGAACACTTCCATTAATAATTCATTACCAAAGCTTCCTCTGTTCCAATCACTGAAATAGCAATTGTTCTACAAGTATGCAGCAGGCAAGCTTTCCCCATCACAATTAGCTCCACAAGAGCAAGAGGAAAGAGACGTGCTCATCAGCACAGTTAGTAAATAAAGGTATATTATAATATATTATATTGCCTAGGTGGACATCAACTCTGTGAAATCCCTCAAATTCTTGTCCAAATACTAAATCTTGCTGGTCGTTTTTTTCCAAATTGGTATTCTTCTCTTTCAGTTACTTATAAAATTTTAGTAATATTAACTAATTACAAACTACTACCATATCTCTATAACTTTGCTCTGTGAAATCAAATTTTTTTACATTATAGAAAATAATATAAGTAAAAATTCTAACTAAACAATATTTAGTTAATAATAATAATTTAAATCATATTTTGATAATGAATATCTAAATTATATTTAAATAATAACATTTAAATTAATATTATGATATTAAATATTAATTTAGTCACTAATATTTTAAGTAATGTAACCAAATTTTTTTCACATTATAGAAAATAATATAACTAAAATATTTTATTTCAATAGTCATGTTTTTAGAAACATCTGTATAACTAAGACCCTACAAGTTACTGTGCTAGGTGTACTCTTTGGAAATATTTGTTCTCCATAAGGAATTCTTTAATTGTGCAAGGATATGAGAAAAAATATTGCAAACTATACACAGAAACATCAGGTTGGTATGGAAAAAAATTTTTTTAAATTTTTAAAAATTTTTTGTACTAGGAATCAAACTCAGGACCTTCGCACCTGTCAGGCAAGTGCTTGTGCAACTGAGCTAGATCTCTGGCCTGGTATGGGAAAATATGGAAATTGATAAAATCTGTCATTAGTATCTCTAAATTTTCTCTTAGTATTGTCTCAATTTTCCCAAAGTATCTTCTGTCTCTTCACTATACATGATAATTTCTAGATCACCAAATAACAATTGTGCTTAAAATTGTCTCCCGTACAGTGAAAGAGGAAATAAACTAATGAGAGGGGAGTTTTATATATTATATTTGCTAGCATGAACCAACCAGGGAAAGCACTCTTTATGCCAATGAAATCCTTCCTGGTAAACCATCAAACACCACAGGTGATCTGTGCAAAGAAATACAAGAATCCTAACATTGTACTGTATTG
This sequence comes from Chinchilla lanigera, assembly GCF_000276665.1. Classification (NCBI taxonomy): domain Eukaryota; kingdom Metazoa; phylum Chordata; class Mammalia; order Rodentia; family Chinchillidae; genus Chinchilla; species Chinchilla lanigera. The sequence goes on along the minus strand of NW_004955469.1, from coordinate 4,153,382 downwards.
GAATCCTTGGCAATTCCATGTCTGCATAATAATGTCTGTTCATAGGATAGAATGGCATCATTTATGATGTTGGCTACACAACAGAAGATCAGAGAATAAACATGTTATTGAATCCTCAAGTAGTCTGGAAAAGCTTCCTGCAAACAGCAAGATTTGAATAGTTCTTCAAGACGGGTTGTGATTTGAAACACCAGAAAGGAAGTAGATGCTGGGAAGAGACCAGGACTACTCTGGTAGAAAAGTGAAAACAGAGAACAAGCACAGTAGATATGGGGAACAAATTGCTTTTCAACAGGAAGTTAAAGTCAAACATATCAAGCTTACCAATAATTTCTGTTAAATGTAGAGGACTTTCAGAACACTCAGTCTAGACTATTTTTCTGACAAAATGAAAGAAAAATGTTTCTTTTAAATGAATAATTTCCCAGGTAAATATCTACCTATTATGTAAAACAGATATAAATCCATGACATTTGACCATTTTTATAATTGTCTCCAAACCCAGTATTTGATTTACAGTAATAAAGCATAAAAATTTCTCTTATCTTTGCATTACTAAAGTCTAATCCCAAAGCAATTTTAATTAAAAATGAACTAGGGAGTGCTTGATAAAATTTTGCTGGATCTTTGCATGGACAGGAGAAAACAGACATGTGATATTTTGACCTTTCTTTAAAATTCCCCTGACTTTGATCAATCTACTCTGACTGGATTCAGAGCATTATTAATAAAGTATATTTAATTTAAAATGACATTGATAGTTGTAATAACAGAAAATATTCAGTATGCAAAAGCTTTGTTGTTCTAACATATCTAATCAGATATTTAATTTATTTTCTTTCTTTTGTATTAATATAAGCATTTAGGACTATGAGTTTTTCCCTGAATTCTTTCTTTATTCTGTCGTAAAGGTTGTTGCATCATTGTTTTTGAAGGTTCTGAAATTTAGGTGTAATTTTTTAAAGAATATCATGTCTAATCTATTTTATGGTATTCGAATCAAAAATGCATTTTCTGCACCATTTCTGTTTTTTAGATCCATAGTTTTTATATTCTAAGAATTTTTATATGTCATAAGTACAGGATTTTTAATTTTTTAAAATAATGTTTTCATATATATCTTCTTGATTAGGTTGTTAAGCAAAACTATATTCTTAAATGCGTTTTGGTCCTTTTGCTCTTCCTTATTCTATGAGTAGTAAATAAAAGTCTTCGATTATTTTTAAGTACAGTAAAACATTAAACTGTAACTTGTTCCATGAATGTGCTGCAAGATGGTCAAATATTTCTATTACGTTTTAACTTGATAACCAAGTAGCATCTTGCAATATGAGTAGTATGTGATGCCAAAAGTCACATGATCACAACTGAGCCAATGGTCCCCCCCATCTGTGGGACTGTGGGTGATCCTCTCCAAATAGCAAGATGTTATGGAGTAGATTTTGTCTGCAAAGAAGGAGGAGAAGGTGGAGGAATCCCTTACTTCAAGTTAGATTAAGCAGATGTGGAAAACATGGGAAACAATGCAAAATTTCGTAGAAAAGCACCACTAGAATAAGACTGTAGTAGTGTGGTAATGAATGTGTTTAACAATGCAATGTCACATTTCTGTGAAATCCTCAAAAGAAGACAAAAGCAAGTGTCATTGGACACTTTGTTCCTAAACGTGCATAAAAAGAAAAAGGTTCTGTGGAGCCAATAGACAGGCAATAAGTCCATTAATGATAGTGAAAATTGTCTAATACAGTAACCTTCCTTTTTCTTGTCGACCTCATGCCAGGTAAGAATTTCAGAGGTAAATATAGGTTGCTGTGTTTATTTTTCTTTGTATTTTCTTTATTAGTTTGTATTAAGTTACTATATTGAAATCATTGTTATATGAATATCTTTGGGGAATGGAATGAATCAGCTGAGTTTCCATTATTTCTTGTGAGAAAATTTACTTTGATACACAAGTATTTTGAACAAAAAGTATGTTTCTAGAATACATTATACTCATAAAGCAAGGGCTTACTGTATTTTTGAACCTGGAAATCAAAGGACTATCATGTCTAGTTTTATTATATTACAATCAGAAAATGTACTTTCTATGCAGTTTCTCTGTTTTAGATTTGTAGTTGTTATGTACAAAAAGTGTTTTTAAATGCCATATATATAGAATTTTTTATTTTTAAAACAATGTTTCATATATCTTCTTATTTACATTGTTGAGGAATACTGTATTCTTAAGTATGTTTTATTCATTTGTTCTATATTAATCTAAAAAATAGTGAATGAAAGTCTTTCATTATTTTTAAATATATACTTGCCATCTCATGTTATTCCTGACTTATGAAAGTTACAATGATTATATTTGGTGCATAGGTGTTCCAAAATATTATATCTTCATCTTGAAATATACTTCCTAATGTTAAAGATTGCTGTTTGAGTCAGAAAACTGTTTTTGATTTAAATTATGCCTTACCTGAAGCCAAGTTAGTCATGTTTTCTTTACATTCACATTGACCTAGGTATATCTTTAGCTTAACTATCTTTTTTTTCCCCTCTTTTTCTTTTAGTTCTTCTGGGACACTTTAAATGTATTTCATACAAATTAGAGTGGAATTTTATTTTAGGATTATGTCTTGTTATGTGTTAGATCAAAAATGTTCTCCCCAAACCTCAAGTGTTTGAAGGAGGATGACTGGATCATGGGAGCACTGTACTGATCAGTGGATTCATCTAGTGACAGCTCACAAGCTGAACAGGCTGGTAGAAGGTAGGCCTTGGTTGGAGGTGGGGCCCAAGGCTGACCTGAATAAAGGTGTTCTTAGGTCCAGCTCTTCCTTCTTTTCTTGCTTCCTGTCTGATATGATTAAGCAACTTTTCCTCTTCCATGTCCCTCAGCCATGCTGTTTCTTCTTGGAAGCCAGCCAACCATGAAATGAAGCAGTGAGCCAAAACAGACCTCTCCTCCTTCCAATTGTGGGTGCTGGGTATTGCATCTCAATGATGCAAAAGTGTCTAAGACATATGTCAAATCCTTTTCCATTAAATAGGTAAGTTAAGTTTATCGGTATTTGTTAATGTGACTGTCTTGGTTACCTTTCTCTCGTTGCTGGGACAAAATATCTGACGACCAAAATTAAGGAAGGAAAGGTTTATTTCGCTTACAGTTTGTGGAGGTTTCAATCCATACTAGGCATGATTATAAGGCAGAGTGGCACGTGGCAGAGGGCTGCATCTCAGGACGGAAGCACACAGCTAAGCAACTACCAGGACCCACACCAGGGAGGAATTGGGGAGGAATCTCCCCAAGCAGCTTCCTCCTCTCTCTTACATATGCAAACTATCCACCCCAGGGCGAGTGTAGCTCTCAAACCCATAATAATCAAACTCTAACAGCCTGCCCCATGATCGCATGAGGCTTTGGAGGGGACATACAGACAGAAACCATAACAGTGACATATATGCTTCCTTTAAATTAAACATTAATTTATCTGCTTATGTTCATGAAGTTGTCTTTGTATCTTACAATAGTCTTATATTTAGAAGAAATAATAGCTTAGATTATAATGTTTGCTTTTGTCTTTTGTGATATTTTTTGTTGCATCTTTTTAAATCATACCCACTCACTCTTTCCTATAAGCAGCAATTATCTAGGCTTATATTTCTTTCTACTCATCTCCCTTTGCTTTTTGGCTACCATTTAATTTCAATCTACAGAATTATCTCTCTTGGTCATTCTCTTATATTAGTAAATATGCTTTATTTTGTGCTGTTTGATTTGTTCACTCCAGATTGCACCCTTTGATTTTCAGATGATACATAAGTGAATAATCCAGGAAACCCGTTCTACATATTTCTTTTTTATTCTTCTTTATATCTGTCTTACTTTTTCATTGCTGCTATGTCAGAACATGTGAGATATTCAATTTCTGATAAACTTACATTAAACTCAGTCCAGTTTAAGTATAGTGGATGGTCAGTACATGTGCGTTTGCTAAAGTTTCTCCTGAAGTCTTCCTTTTGGCTACAGCTGATCTACTATTAGTTTCCTTAAGAGTATATGTCTTCATTATATATAGACAGAGACATCTTTGAATTAAAAATTCGTTTAATCAAATCCATTGAACTTTGGAGAACAGTTTGGTTACATTTAAATATATTGGTTGTTTTTGGAACATACTACAGGTGTTATTTCATTATCTGCTAGCACTGAATGTTACTGCTATAAATTCTGTTGGATACCTTATTTTCTGTTGGATATCTTATTTTCTTCCTCTTAAAGCAATAATGACCATAAATTCTTGTTTGAACCATATCTGGGTCAAACTTTTCATTTGTTTGCCTAAAAGGGCCTTTCCCTCCATCATCTTATCTATTGTATTTTTATCTTACTAACATTACATTTATCTTTTCTCTAACTACTTTTCTTTCATTTCTTCCAAATTATGTATTAGTGTTGGTAAATATTAATTTTTTCTTAGTGACCCTTTAATATGTACATTATTCTCCTTTCATGTGGAAAAGGGTTTCCTAAATTGCAAGGTCAAGTAACTAATGTCTGCTTTGTTTTCTTTGTTGTCCTTTGCCTGAATTTTAAAGCTATCTTTCCTAATTTTTCTATCTGTTATTCATTTCTGTGTTCCTACCTTTACTGTTCATGAAGTGTACTGTCAATTGGTAATTCCTAATTAATCATGTTTCCTAACACACATGCATTTATGTAGTTTCCATGCATACTCACTCTTTTTTTTTTTGGTGAGAACACATTTTTTTTTTTATTTTAGAAATAAAAGGAGGAAAATACTAACAGATCGACAACGTTTTACAAAATAGCAAAAGATCAGTACAGACATTACAGAGTTACAAACAGAGTGGTAGGGAATTACCAATGCTTATTGTATTACATATTGATATCTTCAATGTAGTTTCTCATGAAAACACATATAGACATACAAAGCTAATCTCACTCGACGTGGGTTATGGGATTTCTTTGACCAACAGGAGAAGAGGAAGTGTGACAAACGGTAGAGGCTTAATAAGCACCTTTTTGCACTTCAGTTTGCCTTCTTGAAGAGCAGCCATCCCTGTCTGAAAAAGCCTAGTTTGAACATCCCGAGAGATGTACAAAGACTACATGCACAGAGATGCCCAATGAAACACAGCAAAGCTCCCAGAAATTTCAACACTAAAATCAGCCACTTGAGTGATATCAAGCCAGACCAGTAGAATGACCATTCAATTCACAAAGTAGTGAAAAATATATCATTGCGTTATAACATTAAAGTTTGGCTGATAGAAAAATCATTACCTAGAAGCATGTGATGGCAATTATAAAATCTTCAACTAGGGATACTGGCTTTGGAACTTGGCAGCAGATGGAGGCTTGGGAAGGACAAGGGTTCTATTGGCAAATGTTGAAGGAAAGGCAAAACCATTGGCAGAAGCTAGAAATGGGTTAAGGAAATTATTAGTGGGAAGGAAAAACAGCAACCACATTTTACAATAGTAAAACATTTAGCAAACCTGTCACCTGCTGCTAAAGAGAAGAGAGACTTACATCTGGTGAACTGACAAAAAGTTGAAGTGCCAAGTGGCTTATTTTAGGGCACACATGGCAAGGTATTGGAAAAGAGAGAAAAGCTAAGGACAGTACCATTTAGTTTGGAAAGTAAAATTAACCATGAAAAAGGGACAGAAATTTCTAGGTTGGAAAATAAAATGACTTTTCATTTCCACTCATTCAAGTAGGCAAGAACCTTCCTATAATGAATAGTCTTTGGGAAAGGATTATATAATTCAATGGGTATGATACTGTACCCATTTTAGGCCCTCAGAAAGATTGAGTGTGATTCCTAATAAATTCTCTCAGCAGAGAGAGAGAGAGAGAGAGAGAGAGATTTTAAAAACATTATCCCACAACTTTCTGATACACAACTTAGAAGGTTTATTTTAGAAAAGAATTATGCATACCCATAATACCTGAAGTATGGAGTGAATCCTACTCATATTCATAGGGAATAATAAGACTTTTCAAGGTAGTTAAAAACAGAAAGAACCTTGAAACCATGTGCAGAAAAAGGACTCCAGCACCCCCCCCATACCCAGTAACACTTTAATGGGTACAGACCAAGCTTTAGGAAATGATAATAGCAACATTCAAAATGGGGAATATCCAATATATGAGTATAATCATATATTTAAATTCAATAAACAAATTCAGCATAGTTGAGGATACAAAATCAGCATATAAAACTACTGGTTTTTGCATAGACCAAAGATGAAGTAGCTGATAGCAAAATCAGGAAAACAATTCCATTCATAATAGTTTTTTTTGTTTTTTTGTTTTTCATACTGGGGACTGAACCCAGGGTCTTTGCTCTGCGCTATGTCTCCAGTCATTTTTCATTTTGAGGCAGTGTTTCACTTACTCACTGGCTGGGCTAGTGTTGCTAGGTTTTGTGGTACTACAGTTTCCTTCTGGAAGTGGTTTCCAGGTTTTTTTTTCTGTTCTTAAAGAATTGGTGAAAACAAGTGCAAAAGGCAGTGAGGTTCTACATTTATTAAGGTAGAAAAAGTAAAACATGCTCTGCAAAGCAGGTTGTTGGACCAACTAAAGGTAAGAAGAGATACATCCCTTAAACAACAAGGTGGATCATGGAAAATTGAATAGTGCCCTTCCAGCTTGATAGTGGTGGAGTTTTCTATTTTCCACTCCTGAAGCTAGCATTGCAATGGCAAACAAAAACACCAAAATGACACCCAGGATTTAGAGGCAGACTTGTTTATATGAACAGGTACTGATTGGGATCATTCCCAAGATATCAGGCCCTGACCTCTGGTGGTCTAGGGCTTATATGGGATAAGCAAGCAGGGAGAAAAGAGGCAGAATAGTTTATCAATAGGGGACTGGTTCTTACCACATGCATCACAGTGACTAGCTGTGCATCACAGTGAGTAGCCGTTTATTAGAAACAAAAGTAACAGGAACTGCAACCGGAACTATTACCTGAGCAACTAAAGCACTAAAGTATCCTGGTATCTCCTGCTATAGCATCAGGTCTAGGCTGTCCTACCAAAAACCAGTTCAAATTCTCACAAGAAGATGAGCAGTTAGCACTCTTTGATTCCATGTGCAGGGCTTTGGGAACAGTTCTGTGCATGTGTTCTGGAACTCTGTGATCCACAGTTCAAGCCCACTTTCCCAGCCAGTTTGCCAACCCCTAATCTCCTGCCTCACTAGAACTTTCAATCCTCTTACCTGAACCTCCCAGAGTTCTGGGTTTACGAGAATGCACCATCACATCTGGCTCATAACAGCTTAAAAACAAACAAACAAAAAACTAAAAAATGAACCTAACAAATGAGGCAAAAACCTCTACAATGAAAACTGAAACTGAGAAAAGGAAACTGAGAACAATAGAAGACAGAAAGACCTCTCATGTTCATGGATTGAGTGAATTAATATTGCTAAAAGGATCATATTACCAAAGGGAGCTACACAATACAGCAATATCTATCAAAATACCAGTGGTACTCCTCATACAACTAGAAAAAGTAGCAATCCTAAAATTCATGTCCAAATATAAAAATTCCAGGATTTTTATATGCAATTCTTAAGAAGCACAGTAATTCTTAAGAACAAAGCAATTCTTAAGAAGAACAGTAATAATGGAAGCAATTCTTAAGAAGCAGTTCTTAAGAAGAAACAAAGCAATTCTTAAGAACAGTAATAGTGGAAGTAGCACAATACCCCATTTCAAAGTATAAAACACTTAAACATAATGATACTGACATAAAAACAAACACATAGATCAAGAGAATGAAATAGAAGTCAAAGAAATGATCCCCACACATACAGCTGTTATTGGATGGTGGACTTCAGGAGAATTCCTGTCAGGTTCTCAGTGTCCTCAACAAACAATTGAAAAGGACACACAAAAAACTTGGGATGTACATTTATTTTAGATGGAAAAGAAATACAATCTACAGAGCAAGAACAGGCTGGTGAACAGAGTGGCAGTGGTCATGAGCATAAAGAAAAATGCATCTTTTGGAGAAAAGATGAATATGGCTAAAACCGACTGGGAAAGAAGATCTGACAAGATCCTGGAACACATGTACAGAACATTCCCCAAATCCCTGCACATGGACTTCTCAGGAGAACTCGAGCAGGTTTTCAGTAGGATGGCCTATGCCTTACATCAGCCCAAGGACTAGATGATCAAAAAGGACAATCTGCATTGATTTTTTGCCAGTGATTTCTCTTGCATGAAGTTCCACCCTCATGCTATAGAGTATATGTACTTTTCTACTTTTATTTGGCTGAAGTTCACTCTGCAGAGCCTGTTTCTTTTCCAACTTTTACAAAACTTTGCTGCTGTCTGTACTTATCTTGACCAATTCTTTAGTCAGGACAGAAAGAACCTAGAATCTACCTCCATAAGGAGACTCCAGCACTCCAAAACCTAATAGCATATCTAACTTAGCCAGCCAGATGCAACAGTAAGCACTTTTTGTCAAATTTGTTTGTTTGTTTGTTTATCTCTAAAATGCCATGAAGGATTTATGTGTTTTTCCCACCCATAGGAGGCCTACAGGTCCGCTTGAAATTTATTTCCACTTTTATTCTAGATTCCCATTTTTTATCACTCATTGCAGATGCAAGTCACTGAAGAACAGCCAGAGAACATGTTATTAACCCAGTTGCAGAAAGGATGACTCATACCATGTGTGAAACCTGGATTTTAGTATTATTTGGGCTTACCATTCTGTTCTCCGTGATACTTTGCTCAGCTTTTGTAGTCTTTGTGGAAAAATAGCTCTTGGTGATTTGGTAACCCACCTGAGTAGCTGCCTAACCCACTTCATTTTCTTTGAGCTCAAAGTCCCATCCGTACTTTTCTCTTTGATGGCCATATTTTTCAGTGTCTCCATTTTGTCTCATCACATCACTGACCACCATCTTGTTTTATCATGTGACTGGTCGCCTGTTTTGGATCAGCCACATGAGTTCCAACATATTTCTCTTCCTTGTTTCTTCTAACAAAATGCAGGTGATTTAGAAAGATATGCATGAGCAAAGCAAAAGGACAACAAATAAAGCTTAACTCAAGTGACTGTGAGTCATTCTCAGGATTTTTAAAGAACTTTTCTGAAAAAAAAAAAGAAGTTTCCATCCATATTGCCTTAAAGAATGTACCCGAGTTTTTACTATTTCAGTAAATGCAAGAGATATTGTTTCTAAAGTGGTTCCACTTTGCTTGAGTAGAGCTACCAAGTGGCTCAACCATGGCTAAGGGAGTTCCTGTGGAAGGAACTCCACCCTGACCTGGTTGTGAAGAGCTAGATAAAGCTGTCAAGTGCCTCAATATCCCTCTCCCAAGGAGGTAATAAGCCCCCTTGTGGAGACAAAAAATCCCTCAGAAGGACTTGTTCTGTGCTCCTCTGAAAGATGCCAGCCTCATCCTAACTTTGGACAGAGACATCTCTCTAGTGAATACTTGAGTGTTACAAGGGACACATTGTGAGCTCAGATCAGTCTCTTCTTTCTTTATGGGACACTGTCTTAACTACCCAAGCCCCCTCACCTCTCTATCTCTCTCAGCTCCAACACGAAAAATAGCAAATCTCATGAAACACACCCAACTAAGCCATATCCTTAATCAGTGGGAAAGGTTTGATCCTGCCAACTTTATGGTGGTTTTTATGGTACCAGGAATTGAACTCAGGACCTTGCACTTGCCAGGCAGGTGCTTGTGCCACTGAACTATATCCACAGCCCCAATCCTGCCAACTTTAAAAGGAATAACTTATCTATTGTTGCACTATGGTTTGGGTTCAGTATGAACTAGGAAATGGTGACAGATGGGTATAGGATGGCAGTTTAAATTATGAGACTATTTTTCAGTTAAGACACTTCTGCTTAAAACACAGCAGGTGGAATGAAATCCATGATGTTTAGGCTTTTGTAACCCTTTACACAGGAAAAGCCCAGAAACTATTTTATAGAGTATGCCCCCCACAAAGAAGAGAAAAATGTATTTTATGATAGTGTCCTTGGATCCCCTCCTGTCTCAGGGGGAAATGTGTCAACCCCATTTGTTTAATGAAGAAACTTCAGATAAGACCCCAGATAACTATCGTCTATTTGCTGAACATGGCCTTTTCTGAGTTCAAAACTTGGGTTCTGGAGGAGGACCAAAAGAGAAAAGCAAGAAGTATAGCTGTTGCAACAGACAGTGCCTTGAATTCACCCAAATTATCTAAGAGGAAACCCAAGGATGATTGAGTACAAAAAACCTGGACACTGGGCCCTCAACTGCACCAAGCCACTGCCTGAGGCCTTCTCTGAGTGTGAGACAACCAACATGCCTGACACGTGGTACTAGAGAGTGGAATGTGCTTGTTCCCAGAAAGGACCTAGGCCAGTCAAAACCCTTGTTTCCCATTCTGAAGAGGTCCAAGGGAACCTACAATGTGCCATGCGTGGATATCACCAATTCCTGTGAGGAGCGCTGGATAACACTGAATGTCATGGGTTAGCCAAATGAATTACTTCATTCTGCTTTGATTTGCTTCTCTGGAAGACTCTCCTCTAGATCTACAACCACAGTTGTGGTCGAAGTGACCCCTAGTTGGAGATTCTTTACTCCTGCTGTTAAGTGTCACTTTGAAGGCCAAATGTTTAGCCATGAGTTTCTAATTGTCCCACAGTGTCCTAATCCCTTGCTAGGAAAATATTTACAAAAACCTGGGGAAATTCTCAAATACTGACAAAGGTAATATGGATTCTACTTGGTGGGACTATGCCAGCTCCCCCTAGTTATCCAACAGATGGATCCTGCTGCATGGTATAATAAGACACTTGACTTTAGAAAACCTTTCTTCCTCTACCTATCAAAAAAGAAGAGGAATTGCTTTGAGTGCACTGACCCAAGGCTATAACAAAAACTCTTCCCAGTGGTACATTTTTCAAAAAGTTAGATGGAGTGGCTGCTGGGTGGCCACCCTGGCTGGGGAATGGCAGCTACAGCTATGCTAACAGAAAACTGTAACTAACTTTAAGACAGAAACTAGAAGCCCTAACTCCCCATCAGTTCAGAGCAATTCTTGAGATCAGACACTACTTGTGGTTAACAGGGTAATGATTTGGCAAGTGTCAGACCAAGCTCTTAGACACCCCTGAGGTTGTTATACAATTATGTGCTACTCTTAATTTTGTCTCTTTGATGCGTACAGGCCCAGAAGTTAGACACACTTGTGAACAAGTGATCTCTCAGACATATACAAGCAGACAGTACATCAATGACCTGCCTTTCCAAGATCCTGAGGAGTGTAATTCATTGATGGAAGTAGCTTTGTCCAAGAAGGACATGCAAAGGCAGGTTATGCAGTGATCAGCTTGCAACAGGTAATTGAGACCAAACCATTTTCCCCAGGGACCTCTGCTAAGGAAGCAGAGCTCATAACTTATATGTGCATTGATATCAGGAAAAGGCAAAAAGTTAAACGGCTACACAGACTCCAAATATGTCCTTTTAGTTCTATATGCCCTTGCAACAATCTGGAAAGAGTAGGACTTGCTACCTAATAAGTGATCATCTGTAAAGTACAAGCAGGAAATTCTGCAACTCCTAGAGGGAGTCCATCTTCCCAAGCAGTTTGCACTCATGCATTGTAAGGGATCCCAAAGTGACATCTCTAAAGTCTCCTTGTAAAATCAAAAGGCTCATACTGAGGCAAGAAAGGAAGTCCTATAACCCCTGAAGACTCTAGCCTTATCCTCATTTCCTGAAGAACCATTCTGCATCCTCAAGGGATGCACTGAAAAGCTATAAAAATTCTACATGAAAAATTGTTACTAGAATTTCCATGGGATTGAAAAGAAAGCTATTTCTAAGCACCTCTAAAGACCTGAGGCTCCTCTTCAGAAAGAAAGACTCCAGTTTTTCTCCAGGTGAAGATAATTAGAGTCATTAATGACCCTAATTCACTACAGCTTAAATCGACACCTGTTTTGAAGCTCCTATGTTTAATTAGATACATTATGTGGGTAATCTTGCTAAGGCTATGGTTGTCAGGCTCTTGATAATTTATCTAACCACCCTGTTTTCCACACTTTGTCCTGTAATTTGGGTTCTATTTCCTCAACATAATAGTAAAGTTCAGTAATTCTTTTCAAATTGTCCTCTAACAATTGTTTTCTTCAACCAAGCCAATGAACCACAACACTGCAATGCAGTTGGAGAGCACATAATCCCCAGTAGGTAGGGTCTGGAGCTCCTTCCACATGGAAGAAGCTGTGGAGGACAGACACTCCGCTGCATCAGCACTCCTGTAAGAATTACAAGGATATGTGTCTCTCAGGAGGAAATGAGACAGGAAGCTAAGGTATGGGTAAAACAGTGAGAAAGGAAGTGTGATAAGATCTCTTAACACAAGAGCAGAATAATTCGCAAAGCCCTGCACATGGACTTCTAGTGAGAACTCAACCATGTTTTTGATAGTATGGCTGAGACCGGATGTCAGGCTGAGGAATGGATGGCTCAAAAAAGGCAATCTGCATTGAGTTTTTGCCACTGTGTTCCCATCCACAAATCCTTCCCTGCTGTAGTGTATACTTATTTTCCTAATTTTACTTGGGCCAATATCACTCTTCAGAGCCTATTTCTTTCCCTAGTTTAATAAAGTTTTGCTATTGCTTGTGTTTGTCTTGATCAATTCTTCCCTCAGGATAGAAAGTACGGAGAAACCACCTCCAGAAGGAGACCCCAGCACCTCAAAACTCAATAACATATTGTATCCAGCATTTCTAGATTGGCTTCTCCCTCATGTAAATAAGGTGTTGGGACAGATGTGCTATAAAAGACTCCTTTGGTGCAGCATGAGATTCAAACTGACCTTGAATAGTACTACAATAGCTGAAAAATAATGTCAATGGTTAGCAAACCTTAGGGGTTTGATAGAAGGTAGGATAGAAGAAATAAACATAGTGCTATGGCTGATATCTTGTGTCAACTTGAGAAGTCTAGAAACTTCAAGTAACTCAGCAGTTCTACATCCTGGGGTGAAAAGGTCATGCCCTTACCCTCTAGGATGTTACTCATTTTGTCAATTTGGGAAGTTTAAAAGTTAGACTAAGTGATTCGGCAGGGGGCCAGGGTCCATACTTTGTAAACATCCTGAGCTTGCAGAAGAGGAGGGTACAGAGATGTGGGGGTGGATAGTCAGCATACAATATAAGGGAGGAAAAGATGCTTACTTTCCTCTTTGTGATCTACTTGCTTCTGCTGTCTTCTGCCACCTTGAAGTGTTGCCCCTCTGCCATGTGCCACACTGCCTTGCAGCCAGCTGATTATGGACTGAAGCCTCCACAACCTGTGACCTAAATAAACCTATCCTTCCTTTATTTTAGGTGTCGGGTACTTTGTCTCAGCAATGAGAAAAAAGTAACCAAGAACACAGGTAAAAAGGAGACAAGGAAAATTATAATTTTAAAAATAAAAACATCAGCATCAGTCCAGTTTAAATTATTTCCTTTCTCTTCTCCCAGTGCACCATAAGCCTAGGTAATTCCCTTCCATATGGAAATGAGTTCTGTCATTCCCTTTTGCACCTCCATATGGTCCTCTTTGACCTGTGCACAGACCATGTTTTCACCTGTAACTTGGGTTTTCTTCTATGAATAGATCATTATCTCATTATGGATGGGCCATTCTCCCCCATCCACCACACCAAGATGAAGAATATGGATTGACCATATCCACACATTTACACCAAAAAAATTTCCCAATTCCAAACTGTATGGCACCTCTCTTTCTTGAGGGCCTGCACTCTGAATGTGTACTAGAATCTCTGTCCCTTCTTGTACCTCTGGCTAGTTGTGAAAATTCTTTAGCTGAAAAGGGATTCAGTAAACCTGTAGACTTTCTTTGTATAAGATGGGTTATGTTCATAATCTTAGCTCCTGGAACCTCCTCAGACCAAGTAACAGCAAGAATCTACAAATGGGATAGCATCAATTTAAAATACTTCACACAGCAAAAGAAATGACAGTGTGAAGAGTCTGTCTACTGATGGGACAAAACTTTTATTGGCTACTTTACCAACAAATGATAAAAATCTAGAACATATAACCAATTCAAAAAATGTAACTCCAAAATAACAAATAATCAAATTAAAAATGGGCAAATGAACTGAACAGAATTTTCTCAAAAAAAATACAAATGACCCATATTCAACATTTTTAGCCTTCAGGGAAATGCAAATCAAAGTACACTGAGATTCCATCTCAACCTAGTTTAACATGGCTGTCATAAATAATATAAGGAAACAAATGATCGCAAGATTGTAGGATAAAGAAATGCTTATACACAACTTAGTACAACTGTCCCTGCACAAGGTTCATGGAGGTTCCACAAGATGATACAAGAAATCTAATTGTCTTCCTTCTTGCAGAAAACGTTTGCAGGTTTGCTAACTCTCATCATGGAAAATGAATTTTCAGGACTAGTCAGCAAGAGGAACAGGAAAGGTTTTATTGAGCTGAACTTTAAAGGTACACACTTAAAGACATAGACTGTAAGCCTTCAACAGAGGCCATTATTTCCTGGGACAGGGAATGTTTATGCTTCTCTTGAGTGAGTGGAACCCTAGGAAAAGTGGCCCATCTGCTAGATGGTTAGTAAACCATTTAACAGGTATGGGATCAATTTTTGATTGTTTAAGTAGGTAATTGAAACATACTTTGCACTGTCTCAACCTGCTCCTTTATTTAACATAAGATTCCTGCTCTTTCTTAATTAAGCCAATTTATGAACTTTTGCTATTACTGAGGAATTTGAGGTGTGATGAGACTGGATGGAGAAGGAAAGCTGTTATGGATTGCCTTGGGTAACTTTGACTGAGGCCCAAAAATTATAGTCTTAAAAGTACAATTTTTAGTTATGATTTCTTCACTTCCTTTTTACTTATCATTTCTTTCTTCTGTCCTACTTCACAATCACAGTGTAAATCAGCCTGGAAATTTCTCAAAAAGCTAAAAGGAGAAATATTGTATGATCCAGCTAATACTGGGTTCTGGGGATGTTGGGTCTCCTTCCAGAAGTGGCTTCAAGTTTCTTCTTGTTTGGAGCAAAGATTTGGACAGCACAAGTTCAAAATGTTTTTAGTAAAGGCAGAAAAAGAAACATGCTCTGCAAATGGAGTTTGTGCCAAGTGAAAGTGTCCGGTCCAGGGGTGCCACACTTCTGCTCTGCAGCCACAGCAATGAAATAATGGTGTGAAGTTTAAAAGGGAAAACACTTTGTTTGAAAATGGGGGAAAGAAGATAGCTATCCCAAAGAGTAGGGGGCACCAGAAAGGTGGATACCCATGAGTCTTTGTCCTTAACATCATTTTTTATGTTTGAGGGAATCCTCATCCCCCAAAATGACACCTGAAATTTGTCACAACTTGATTGACTTTCTGGACTATTATACATGGATCCCATATTCCAAGATCCTAAACTGGGCACCATTGTTTACATGCACATTCCTTTGGTGTGATTTGTTTTCTCCCTGCCCACTTATCCTCATCTGGGCCTTGTCTGTGAGATTTATAAGTTGATTAGGAGGAGCCTTACACACAACACAACTTAAAGTTAGTGATTATGGGCGTATGTGTTACCCAGTGCAGCAATGTGATGACCCCAGTTGGGGAATATATATATAGATATATATATATATATGAATTATACCAAGTAAGAGTTCTCTTTTAAGTGGCTGTGCCTTGTCTCCTTCACATTTTATTGAAGGTGGGGTAGGGCCGAATTGGTTAAGGTTCCTACTTAGCTTTCTCTATGCGCTGATCAACTCTCTCTTGTCTTCTTAACTGTTCTTGCCAGGAAAGCTTTAACTCTTTCTAATCAAGATTAGTCAGTAAGGCCCAGTGAGGCCCTTGTTTTATTTTTCCTTCCAACAAACCCCTTGCCCTTACAAAAGTAGTAAAAAAACACACTTACCAGCATGAGTGCAGCAGTATAAGAAAATGGCTTTCAGGCTCTGAATAACTCTTCTAACACTGCCTCTATGCCAGTGATGGCAAACCTTTCAGAGCTTTCAATAATGACAAACAGCTGGCTGCAGTTCATGTGCTGCAGATTCATCACCATTGCTATAGTATAGTGCAGTAGTATGAGAGAGAGGACACAGTAACCCAGAGCTGAGTGGTGACTGTTCTTTGCATCTCCCACTCCTCAGGCTGGTGTCAGGTCTAGGCCTTCAAAACCTTGCTCAAGTTCTCAAGAGAGAAACTGAAGACCCCTCTCCCTGATTAGGTACATTTGCAAGGCTTTGGGAACAGTTCTGTTCATGTGTCCTGGGACTTTATAATTAACTGGTCATGCCTACTTTTCCAGCCAGCTTTGCCAAATCTAGTCACTTGCCTCATTTTCCCCAGAGAGACACATAGCCCCATAATTCTTTATGGAGTGCATGGATAGTGGATTTCTACATCTTCATACAGCTTTTCTTCTGATGGGAGGGGCAATAGGCTCTATCTACTGGGGGTTATGTGCTCTCTGACTACCATGAAGTATTGTGGCTTAAAGCTGCTTTAAAGAAATAAAAACCTGTCAGAGACAATAAGAAGGGAGTTAATATCTTTAGAAAGCCTGGTGAATTTGGCAGAAGAATTACTTGACCATTATGTTGGGGAATAGAGCCCAAAAAGGAGAAGAAGTAGGTTATATTTCTACACTTCCTGTGGAGGAGAAAGTATGCCATAGAGCAATGGTGATGAATCTGCAGCACATGAACTGCAGCCAGCTGTTTATCATTATTGAAAGCTCTGAAAGGTTTGCCATCACTAGCTTAGAGGCAGTGTTAGAAGAGTTATTCAGAGCCTGAAAGCCATTTTCTTAGCAAGATTATCCACATCATGGATCTATTTAAAAACAGGAGGTTTATAGGGGTGCCAGTGTAAGCTGTGCTGAATTAGGGTTGTTAGTGTTTCTACCTATCTGCACTTGAAGCAGTACTAAAATTTCGGCTATTGAAGAGGAACCTCAGGTCATCTGGAGACTCATGGGAGTAGCCTTCTACTTTTGGGTAGCCTGGGTTTCCCACCCAAAAACAGAGGGCAAGCTTTTCAGACCTGTCAAGTGGACATTGCTAGTCTTGGTTCTGTAAAAGTTCAAGTGATCATGTCCCATGTAGAGTTTTTATAGCTTTCCACTGCATCCTTTGAGAATAGATCAGTTTAATTATTTCTCAGGAACTGAGAAAAAAGATGAGGTTTTGAGAGGCTTAAGTCTTCTCTTTTTGCCTTTCTGTCAGCTTTTTTACTTCTGAAGGAGACTTTGGACATGCCTCTTTGGGTTCTCTTTCAATGAATGACAGCGACCTGCTTGGGAAGATAGACTGCTTCTAGGAGCTGTAGAATTTCCTGTTTGTGTTTCATAAGTGATTTCTTTTTAGGCAGCAAGTTCCTTTCCTCCAGATTGCTGCATGAGAATGCAATACCAGAAAGGCATGTTTGACTTATTATTAATGCCTGAGTAAGGGCTATGAGCTCTGCCTTTTGAGTAGAAGTCCCCAGAGGAAGTTGGCCTCAACGACCTATTGTGAACTGACAGCTACATAACCTTCTGTTTGATGTCTTCCTTGGATAAAGCTACTTCCGTCAGTGAAACACACCTCCTCAGGGTCCTGGAAGGGCAGGTCACTGGTGTTCTGGCTACTTTCACAGGTCCAGAAAATCAGTTATCCACAAGAGTGGCTAACTTTTGAGGCTGTAGGCGTCAATGCTGGATTAAAAGTAGTACAAATTTGTATAGTAACCACAGGGGTATCACAGAAATGTGGTCTAGTGTAGTCCCAGCAGACAAAATCTGCTTTTATCTTCCCCAGAGCTGAGTAATTTCCACCAATTTTTCTAGTAAATCCCTTCCTAGTTAAGGAGTAGGACATCTGGGGACAATTAAAAACTCAACATTTAACTTCTGAAGTGACATGTCAAAGCCGAAGTAAAGAAACCAACTAGGGCTCCTCTTGACCCATGTTTGATATAGATCTAGAGGAGGATTTTCCCAAGAAAGAGGTTACTGTTTCCATCAGTGCTGCTTACCATCAAATCCAGGGCCACTGAGGGGTTCTTGAAGAAAACAGGTGTCTGGTGATGGGGACATTTCAGGTTGTCCTGCACCTTTTCTGTCTTCTTTTATCAGAGTAAGAAGTACTAATTTTGCCTGGCCTAGCCCCTCTCTGGAAGTGGGGACAGTCACCTCTCCAGCACCATGAGTGAGGCACATTGACTACCTGACAAAAGGAGCTGGGCCCAGGTGGTGGCTTGGAATAATCTCATACCCATTGTCTGGTTTTCTTGCAGGCCTTGGACCTGGGTTTTCCTTTGGACAACTCAGGTGAACTTAAACCATTGCCAGCTGGGATAGCCATAATTTTAGTCTCTTTTTTTTTCTCAGCCCTTCTCTTTCATCCTCATCTAGATCCCAACTGTTGAACACAGAAAACGTCATGTCCACCAACTGGGTCATATTTGAAAACACTGGGTCTCTCTGAGGTAATAGCTTTTGATAGAAAGAGCTGGGAGAGACCTCCTGAGAGACAGGTGGTTGACTGAGGACAGAATCATCAAAGATATCATTCCCTTCTTCTTTGGGAGCCACTCTAAATACCATAGTTTTTTGTCTCTCCAGAGATAAAGAATCATCAAAGCCTAAACATAAGGGATTTTACTCCACCTTCTATGCTTTATGCAGAAATGATTTACCTGAAAAAGAGCATCATAATTTAAACTCTCATCCTGTACCTATCTCTCACCATTCCCTAGTTCATACTGAACCTAACAGCAAAGACAAGGGTGGAGTCCCTCAAGTTCTAACTAGCTACCTTCAGGGTAACAATGTTGCCAATTTTTAAGGATACTACCTACTGATGAGATATAGATACATGACAGTAGATACACATATATATTGTATCACTCAGCTATAAAGAACAAGGCTGTCATTTGCAGGAAATTAGATTGAAACACAGATTGTTATGTTAAGTAAAATAAACCAGACTCAGAAATGTAAATTTTGTATGTTTTTCCTAACATGTAGAATCTAATAGAAAAAAAACATAAAAGAGAAGACTGGATCAAAGTAATGGGCTACTAGATAAGATGAATGAAAGCAAGGGAAGGGAGAAAAGAGGATAACATGAGGGATGGATAAAATCAAAATACATTATGGGAATGTATGAAAATATCATGAATAAGAAATTATTTATAAAAGTTTATATATATATATATATATATATATATAGAGAGAGAGAGAGAGAGAGAGAGAGAGAGAGAGAGACAGAGACAGAGACAGAGACAGAGAGAGGGAGAGAGACAGAGAGAAAGACCACGTTGAGAGTGATACAGCTGTGTGAGTCGTCCTGGATGTTGCCAAACCACAGCTTGGCATTCTTGGTTTTTTTCCTTCAGAGTTGTTTTTTTTCTCTCTCTTTTTTTTCACTTCCCGAAGTTCTCTACTTTTGCTAAGTATCTGCCTTCACTGCAGCAATTATTTTATCTGTTATTGTAGGACCCTTATTGAAATACTGAGTAACAAGTTTTTCTCTACTTATTATCTCCATTTAATTATTTAGTGTTTTTGTTTGTTGTTTGGTTAGTTTGTTTGACTATTTTGGTACAGAAACTTTTGCTGTCATTTCAGTATTTCCCCCTATAATATATAGTGTGTAACTGTTTAGATGGTTCCTTTCATTTGAAATTCCAACATTAAATTTTTCAAGAAATTAAATATAGAGAACAGAAGAGTCACCTATAAAAGCATTTAGGAATAAATTTTTCTTTAGAAGAAGTGTCTGTTTCATTTATGAGTATGATCCCTAGTTGCATAAAGGGAAAGGAGAAAGAAAGAAAAAAGGAAGGGAAAAACATGCAAATATACACAAGATAGCTAAGGTGATTTTGCTACTAATTTCTCTTGGTTCATTCAAAGGAACGGTTAGTGTTTATATTGTTTGGTCAACTTTGCATGCCTATATCTGGTTATCTGAGCATGCCTATATCTGGTAATCTGAGCAACTATTCTGAAGATAACAATATGCAATATTGTTGATTTCCTATCATCTTGTTTTGAATCTGTATTGTTTTTAATTTTTTTTAAAATTGTTTATTCTCTTTAAAATAAAGGGTGCCTGTATATAATTTCACTTTCTCCGATTTTCAAATTGTTCAAATTTTAAAATAAATAAAGAGTGCCTGTATATAACTACACTTTCTCTGATTCTGCAAACTTAAGAAAGTTGAATTTTGTACCATTAATCTTATGGTTCGCTTTTCATTATTGGTCCCCAAACCATTTGCAGTCATTAGAAGATAGAACCCCTAAAGTTTAAAGAGCTTCTAAATTTTACCAATTCATGCACAGTATTTTTATATTGGTTTAATAATGTTATGTGAGATCTATCATTTCTTGTTCTACTTTCTGGATTATTTAAACATTGTCCAATTTCAATTCCTGCTTAAAGTGGGGTTCCTTTTCTAGAAGTGAAGAGTTTTCAGAGACTTCTGAAATCTATCCTCCAAAAGCTGGCCCGTGTACTCTCTGCTCTTCCTCTGCTCCATTGTGTCTCATTCACATAGGAATGGCAGGGCTGGTCTCTGCTAGTCCTAGTGCTTTTAAAGGTATTTAACAATAAGTTGGGGTTTATGTGTCTTCTATGTTTGCTAATTTCACTGAATATGATAATTTTGTTTCTCTATATTTTCATTTTCTATTAATATTTAGAATTTCCAAGATAATTAATTAAGCAAATAAACTATGCTGCTATCATGATTGTATTACAAGCCTTCTCCTCAGGGTTTTATCTTTTTTATATTACAGTTTAATTCAACATGTCAAACCTTATTGATACTATGTTTCAGAGCTTGTGTTAAACTACTTTGTATCAGAGAGCACAACAATGATCAATGAAAACATCCATAATCTCAGAATTTAGAACTAAACTTGATAGAAATTACAAATATTTGCATACAGGGGCATCATTAAACTAGTTAAAGAAATTTCTATCTTCAAGTATAAAAATTTACTTCTTACCAGGTAAAACATGCTGTGAAAATTTTGTAAAAAACTTAAGACACAAAATTATACTTCGCATGATTAACGAACATAGAATCACCATCACTGACTTATTTTGATATCTGGTACATATTTCTGTTGGTAGAAATCAATGAAAACATATTCTGTTAAGACTATGATCATTATTTTTTATAAAAACAGTGTCTTTTGTTAGAAAGTTTTCTCCTTCTCATTTTCAGTTGGAACCTTGGTATGCTTAGACATAAAAATACTAGTACTTTTCATAAGGCAAGTTTTCAGCAGTTGAAACATAGAGCTTATAAACCTGAACAACTGCTTTACTTTTATTCCAGCCACAAGAGGAGGTAGACAGTTTGGATCTTTTCCATGATCTCAAACCTGGATTTTCAGGCCTTGAAATATACTGAAATCCAAGTTGTCACAACACTAAAGTTTTGTCTTGAAGCAGTCTACAATGTTTCTTATCATATTGGCAAGCCAAAAGTGAGAATATTGAGGTTTATTAAAACCTCATGCTGTAGAAGTTCTGGAGATACATTTCACTTTGATCAGAATGAAAAAAGCCGTCAGTTCCTCCATCACTGTTCAGCACAAGGGACACCCTTCTAACACTGTCTGGAGGCGCCACTGGATTCCCAGCCAGACTATCCACAGTCAACCCACAACTGGATAAAACTATTGATCTCACAGCAGCGAATTCTTAGTTTTATTTCTCAAAAGGTTCTTTTGAAAACTACATAGGTTGTTGAGCTCTTTGAATTATAGAAAATATTCCTTGTAAACCACGCTTCTACTGGCAGAAAAATTCTACTACTTTGAGTACATGTGGTGCAATTTAGTTCTTTAGAGTGATTATGTTGGTGAAAAAAATTCAACTTGAGTCATTGCTTCCTATACCGACAGTTAAGGTCAGCAAAATCTCTGCCATTGTTCTGGTAGAATAAGAGTTTAAAGCCATCAAGGTTGATGAACTTCATCAAGGCCAACACCTTAAATTATGACCTGCACAAAGACTTTCATAAAAAGTTAAAATGCAATACATTGAATCTTTCGGCTTCAAGAAAAAACTAATACTCCACTTCATTGAAATTCAGAAAAATTTTGCTTTTTTCTGAATGAAGGAAAAGCCCATTTTCAGAACACTTATACAGAGATATTTATTCATAGAATCCTTGGATATTTTTGGCCATATGAATGAAGCAGATCTTCTGAATCAAGGCCTTGAATTAACTACTTTGAATGATACTGAAACTCTGCGGAGAATTCTAGATAAACTGCCTTTTCAGAAGAGACTCCTATTGGATGCAAACAACTTTGCAAACTTTCAAATTTTGAAGGAAGAACTTCTGAAAATTAGTGTTTTAAAACAGCTGAGCAGGGGGATTTTTCTGCAATCAGGAAATTTTACATAAACACACACACTTCACTGCCCTCAAAAGTTTTTGAATTCCCTTTCTTGCTATCAGAGATTGCAATATTTTACAGTATGTTAACTTTTCTGAATTATTTAACTCTCTTGCATTTAACTCCTTAGATATTTTTGAAATTATTTTGTTATATTTAATGTGGGGAAAATTTAATCATTTTCTTTTACATAAAAAGTGCTTGCCACTCTATCTGCTGAGGGCATGCTTTTCATGGTATTTTCAGATACTTTAAAAAATTATGTGCTAAGTTATATGATTAAGATATGTCTACCATTTGCTTATATTGAAAAGTAGTTCCAAAGGAGGCAAGTTAAAAAGAAAGACAAAAAGGAGAGAGGAGAGAAAGGGAAGAAGAACATTGGGCATTTTGTGAAGCAAGTTTATACAAACCGTATGTAATGTATTATTAAAGTAACCCAGTGTTTTATGTACTTCTGTGAATATGTTTTACAGATTAGAGAAATGAAATTCAGTAAAGTTAGTAGTTAACATTGTTGGCTGATAGAGTATTAAATCAGCATGGAAAGAAATTGAGTGTAATACATTCTATGGGCATATGCATATATTCTTCTGATTTTAAAAAACATTTAAATTGTATAGAAACAAAGATTAATACAAGCTTTTATTAACTTAATAAGTAGCATGG
Source organism: Chinchilla lanigera (assembly GCF_000276665.1). Lineage (NCBI taxonomy): Eukaryota > Metazoa > Chordata > Mammalia > Rodentia > Chinchillidae > Chinchilla > Chinchilla lanigera. The sequence continues at coordinate 4,130,227 of NW_004955469.1, read as the reverse complement.
AGCCTAGTGCATCATTCATATTACATTAAAACATCCAGCCTACTCTTTGCTCATTCTTCCCCTTGAGGCAATCAGTGTTGGGGGTTGTACATCATGAGAAGGCAGATCTGGATGTGCCACTTGCCAGTACCTATTTAGTAATACAGATTTACAACATTCCAGGGATTGAAAAATTCTTATTTCTTGATGCTAAAGTATCCCTACCTTCCAAATAAATGTCATGCTGGTGGCACACACTTAGTCAATCATAGTGATATTTTAGGAGTTATATGTTTTCATTTATAATAAACATTTTTATTGAAACTTTATGTGGCCCAAAATCTTTGAACAAAATTCTCCTAAATTTCTCCAGTGAATCCTCATTTAATGCCAAAAATTATTTTGACAAATCTTCTCAAATGTTTTCCTTTGTCAACCACATGGAGGATAGTCATTTGTAAAAGAAAATGTCTGCTTCTCACACCACCCAACATATATCTAAGTGTAGGTCTCACATCAAAACATTGGGTTGTTTAATACATACTTTGATGCATTTTTTAAACAATAATATACTACAAGTATATTTCATATAAATAAATATTCAACCACAGAAATGTTGTATTTCTCATTATGTGGACTTCAAACATAGGTAAGATAGATACAATAGCATAAGAAATCCCTTTGTACCTACTACCCAACTTCAATAAGTATCAACATTGGTCAGTTATGATTTTATCTATATCTTCACCACTTCCTTGCTCCCCACGTTGGGTTCTTTTTTTTTTTTTTTTTGGTTTTTCTCCGGTACCGGGAACTGAACTCATGACCTTGCACTTGCCAGGCAGGCGCTTTGCCACTGAGCTAAATCCCCAGCCCCCACGTTGGGTTCTTTTAAAGCAGATTTTCAGCATCATATCATTTCACTATAAACTCCTTAAGTATGAGGATTGAAAAAGAAAAAAGATAAATGCCACACAAGTCAACTTATTTTGAATAATTCTTTAATATAATCAGTATTCAAGGTACAAATACCCCTGATAGGCTTTATATGGTTGTTTTGAAGGTAGTTTGTTAAATCACCATTCAAATTCCTCAAATTGAATTTGGATGATTTGTTTACTGTGTCTCTTATTATCTGCCTATCTCATTTTATTTCTCCCCTTGTCATTATTTTATAGCACCATTTCAAAATGTTCACTATATTCCACTCTGGCTATAACACAATTTATCCAAACATTTTTCTATTATTGAGCATTTAGCTTCATTTCCATTTTTTTTCGATTAAACAATGTCCCAATGAATATGCATATAAATAAATCATTGAGCACACCTAGAATTATCCTATTATGGTAAATTCTGGGAAATAGAATGCCTTGTGGCTCTTTTCTTAAGCTTCTGATACAGCTTGTCAAATCACTCTTCAAAATGATTGAGCTAATTTACACTCATACCAGCAGTACTGGTGTACCCATGCCCCCACACCCTCATCAACACTGCATAATGTCTTTATGTTAAATATTTGCCAAATTGATAGTCCAAAAGATACCTTGCTGTTCTAATTTGCATTTTTCATATTAATAGGAAGAAAGAGTGCCCTGAATCCTTGAAATCTTTGTTCAGCACTTACTGATGCTATAAAACCACTTTTGATAAGTTTGCAAAAAAGATTTTTAATGGTAACACCCAAAAAAGCCATAGATTTTTGTTACAACACCTAAGCAGAAATTCTAGTACTGATGAAAAACTGAATCTATATTTTTCCTGTCTTGAGGTAAATTTAAGTGCTTTTAGCCCATACAGCATAACACCAACTCTATCATAAAGGTACACTGCTTTGGGCAAACAATTCCCATATTTATTATTTAGAATATTCCTATTGATTAATTATTAATTTTAATTTTATAAGAATATTATATTAAACAATGAGTACTTAACAACAAAAAAGGAAGTACTGATATTTTTTTATTTTAAAAATAAAAGGAGGCAAACATTAACAGATGGACAACCTTTTACAAAATAGCAAAAGAACAATACAAACAATACAGTTACAAACAAAGTGATAGGAAATTAACAATGCTTGTTGTATTACATATTGATGTCTTCAAAGTGGTTTCTCATGAAAGCAGAGACATGCAATATTGATCAATCAAGGACTCATTAACAGTTTCTTTCAGCAAAGAAATAGAAGACAGTAGATCAACTATGTTAACTATTCTGCATATACATACATACAAAATTTCTCCTTCTTTCCCTTCTCTTTTCCCACATCCCAGTTGCCCTTTACCCTTCAGTGTTTTCCTATCATTTCACAATGTTTATCATACCTCTGAGTTTTTATTAACTCTTTCAGGTTTTGCACTAGTGAGACAATGTGGGGCTTGCACATGCAGGTCTGGTTTATTTCACTTATGAGCATGGTCTCTAGTTGTGACCATTTACCTATAGAAGCCTCGAGTTTATCTTTCTTTACAGCTGAGTAATATTCCATTATATAAAAGTACCACAATTTTCTTATCCAATCCTCAGTGGATGGACATTTGGGTTGCTTCCACATTTTGGTAATTACAAATTGTGCTGCTATGAACATAGGTGCACATACATCGCTGTGATATGATGTTTTTAGATCTTCTGGGAAAATACCCAGAAGGGGGATATCTGGGTTGAATTGGACCTCTAGTCCTAGTTTTCTGAGGAATCTCCAAACTGATTTCCACAGTGCTTTCACCAGTCTGCATTCCCACCAGGAGTGAAGAAGGGTTCCTGTTTCTCACAGCCTCGCCAGCATTTGTTACTGGTTGATTTCTTAATGCTAAACATTCTTACTGGGGTAAGGTGGAATCTCAATGTTGTTTAAATTTGCATTTCTTGAATAACTAATGATGTTGAACATTTTCTCATATATTTATTTGCCATTTGTATTTCCTTATCTGAGAAGTGTGTATTCATCTCAGCTGCCCATTTTTGGATTGGGTCTTTGAATTTGGGGGGGGATTGATAATTTTTAATTCTTTATATGTTCTAGGAAGAAGTCCTTTGTCTGAGGAACAGTCAGCTAAAAATTTTTCCAGGTTTGTGGGCTTTCTTTTTACTTGGCTAGTGATTTCTTTAGCTGTGCAGAAACTTTTCAGTAGGATGAGATCCCAGTTGTTGATTCTTTGAAGTGTTGCACGTGTAGTTTGCTTTTTGTTCATGTAATCTCTGCCTACCCCTATGTCTTCAAGGTTATAACTTACTTTCTCCTTCAAATAGATTTAGTGTTTCTGGTTTAATATTGAGATCTGTGAATCATTTTGACTTGTGTTTGGTGCATGGTGATATGCTTGGGTCTATTTTCAGTCTCTGGCAGGTAGCCAGCCAATTTTTCCAGCACCATTTATTAAAGAAGGTATCGTTCTTCCAATGAGTTTGTTTGACCCCTTTATCAAAGATTATGTGGCTGAGTGTGTTTTTGATTGTGGCTGCTTCTTCCAGTCTGTTCCGTTGATCCTCAGGTTTGTTTTGTAGCCAGTACCAGGTTGATTGTATTATAGTAGCTTTGTAGTATAATTTCAGGTCAGGGATTGTGATTCCACCTGACTTGTCCTTGTTGCCCAGGATTGCTTTTGCTATTCTGGGCCTCTTCTGGTTCCAGATGAATTTAAGGCGTGTTTTCTCGAGATCTGTGAGGTATGCTAATGGTAGTTTAATGGGAATTGCATT
>NW_004955469.1:4123291-4124626 GCF_000276665.1 Chinchilla lanigera | reverse complement strand
TGCATGGGATAATTTCAATTCTTTTGCATTTTGGTAGGTATGCTCTATGGCTTAGGATGTGGTCTAATTTAGAGAAAGACCCATATGCAGCTGAGAAAAAAGTTTAGTGTAATGTTGTGGGGTGGAACACCCTGTATACAACTACTAAGTCCATTTGTTCTCAGCTTTGGTTCAGGTTTGTTATTTCCTTCCTGATTTTTTTTTTCAGTTGACCTATCAGTTTTTGTCAATGGGGTGTTGAGGTCCCCTGTTACAATAGTGTTATTAATTTCATGGGTTTTCATGCCTGTTAAGATTTATGTTATATAATTTGGAGCTTGATATTTGGTGCATACATGTTTATGATTGTTATCTCATCCTCTTTCAGTTTTTCCCTGACTAGTGTGTAGTGACCTTCTTTATCTCTTTTGATTGTTGTCAGTTTGAAGTTCACATTGTCTGCAAACAACATAGCTACACCTGCTTTTTTCTGGGTTCCTCTTGCATGGAGGATTATTTTCCATCCTTTGACTTTTAGTCTGTGGATTTCCTTTTGAGTAAAATATGTTTCCTGTATACAGTATATCGTTGGGTTTTGTTTTTTAACCCACTCTGCCAGTCTGTTTCTTTTGAGTGGAGAATTGAGGCCATTTACATTTATAGTTATAACCATATGTGTTGATTTATCATTGTCATGTTATTTACTTGCATTGGTGACCTACTTTTTCTCCCTGTTTACTTGCTTGCTCTTCTTGAAGTTTCATTTCTACTGCTGCTCTTGAAATTGAGGTCAGATTTTTCTCTGTCTAGAATATCTTTTAGTACTCTTTGTAATGCTGGCTTGGCACTCATGAGGTTCTCCAATTGCTTTTCATTGTGGAAATATTTTATTTCTCCATTGAATTTGAGGGAATTTTGGCAGGGTACAACAGTCTTGGTTGGAAGCTGTTTTGTCTCAGGGCCTGTAATACTTCTCTCCAAGCTCTTCTCAATTGGATGGTTTGTGCTGAGAAGTCTTCCGTGATTCTGATGGGCTTTCTTTTATAGGTAATCTGTTTCTTTTCTCTAGCAGCTTTTAATATTCTGTTCTTTTGCTGGAGATCTGGGAACTTGACTAGTTTGTGTCTGGGTGTGATTTCATTTTGGTTGCTGTTAGTTGCAGTTCTATATGCCTTATTTATCTGTATATCAGGTTCTCTCTCCATACTGGGGAAATTTTCTGCTATTATTTTTGCAAATATTATTTTTATGTTAGTTGTGTTGCCTCCTGCTGTTTCATTGACTCCTATTAGTCATACATTATTCCTCTTTGCCTCATCATGCAGCTGTTGAATTGACTTTTCCTGGATCCTTGCT